>NC_091203.1:17076200-17285987 GCF_040958095.1 Procambarus clarkii | reverse complement strand
GAAGTTAATGTACCGAATATTTCGTCACTAGCTCAAACAATGCAAGACCAAGAATTTGTGAAAAAATTATGGGAAACTTAAGGTTTCTAAAGGGGGGGGGAGAGGGGAGGGAAGGAGGAGGAAGTACAGTCGTCTTTAAACTGAAGATTATCCAAGTTTAGAAATTAGATTTGATATTAACCGATAGGGTAGGAAATTCAACTAACCATTTCTGGCAGTTTCGTCAGAAATTTATTCATATATAGTAACATAATATTACTATATATAGTAAGTATTTGGATATTTAGATCCAATAGCAATGTTAAAAAAAAAAAAAAAAAAAAAATTAAAAATTAGTCAAATCGAATATTATGTGCTTCAGGGTATTTATATTATACTTAATGATCGGCAAATATTGCCCAAGTTAAGAACGTGCAGTACTATAGTCGAGAAACTCCCTATTAAAATCCGTTTAATAGATTTTAAAATGCCTGTCTTATTAGGTCCTCATCGAAGGTTATAGGTAACCAAAATAAACTTCAGCAAATCGAGGAAACAAATTATTTTAAGACTATGGATAATTTAAGTATATAGGCAGTAGTTTAGTAAAGAATGCAGAATATCTTGGCAGAAATTATGAATATTTAGTCTGCTATTGGAGTAGAGACTTTGCACTAAAGTTTAAGGTTACATTTCTTTAATAGCATTGCATCGCAGTTAAGCTATTTTAAATTCATAGTTCTACATTTTGCACAAATGATGGAATTTTTGCAATTTAAGAAAAGAGAGTGTTACTAGGGTTAAAATAAATTACAAAATAAATATTTGCTAGGCCTAGGCTCTTAACTACTCAAGAAATTTACATTTTAAAAAGTGCATTACATTTTAAGCACGTGAATTTTTACTATAGATTGGAATCACCAACCAAATACTAATAACAATGTACTAGATTACCTTAATAAATATATTAATAAAATATTACTAACTTACCAGCATAGAATCAGTACCCATTAAGCAATTAATTCAAAGTAGGATTTTTTTTCAGTAAACAATGTACTTAAATAATTGGTAAAATGTACAATTGATTTAAAACTAACCTTTAACAACACTTAAAGTATGAGAGAAGGATCCACACAAACAACAGTAGACTGACTGAGGGTTGAAGGCGGGCCGGGCACCTCGTTGACTCAACACCAAACACTTTAGGGGAAAGGTAGAAAGTTCCCCACAAAAGATGCCACGGCCACCATGACAGCGCCTTCTATTGACTGAACTGTCAGCTACGCTCCCAGTGGAGCAAAATGGTGTGAAGACTCACGGAGACTCAATATTTATTTATTTTTAGCATGTCCAATAATTCTTTACAATTCTATTTAATAATTATATTAAAATATTTTTTGCAGCCTTTTTTTTCATTTTTTTATTTTTTTTGCAGCCTTTTTATCGTTTTACTGATTATTAGCAAAATATATTAGTTTTGCTTTGAATATTACCTTTAGTCTTAGAATATTTAATTATGAGTAATTGTAACACCAATTCAATTCAATTTATTTCTTTATTATGCACCCCATACCCATCCCGTGGGCTTTGTTGTAAAGGATTACAGAGGTACATAATCGGTTCAGGAACTGAACCCTCTAGTTCGTTTAGCTAAGCAAATAACAATATTTTGACGCTAGTTACAAAATTATTAATGTTATATATACATGTACACATTTTCATACATACATGTACATAATATATATATATGCATATACATATATACATACACATACATATCTAATCACCCACACAAATACACGCATCAATAATCTTTGTGTCACAAGTGATTCAACAAGAGGCTCTCAGCAGTCACTATACAAGGCACTTTACATATATGGTGAGTCACACAGTTACTAGTCTTGCTGCACACCCACCCAACTGGGCGGCAGCTTTACAGTCATGTGCATGCATTACCTACAGTAAGCAAATTTTGGATACTTCGTTAAGATTTCGGGCAGCACATCATTATGAATGAAGTCACCGTAGCCCAAAATGTATATATCTACCACCTTTTATTTTTATTAATATATGAGGTACATCTGCATTTTTGCAGCTACCCTAGACTATATGAAGTGGATTACAGTGTGTCAAAAAAGCTAACTACGTGATGCTAAAAAATCCCCCATCACACAGGATGGTTAGTCATACAGAGGCATGTGATAGGCAGTCTGCACTGGCAGACTCCGGATGCATTTTGAGGATATCATCAACACAAGAGTGAATAAGGTAGCTGTGGTAAAAAAGTCCCCATCTCCCAGGATGGTTAGTCATACAGGGCCATATGTTTAATAGCCTGCACTGGCAAATTTTGGGTGCAATATGAGGATATCATCATGAATACGAGAGTAAATAAAGTAATTGCAAAGCTCCAGGTATTTCACGCCAACTGGTCTGAAAGATCTAATAACTGGGCATTGGTTGATGTAGTGTGGGAAATCATGCCGCAGTTCCTGCTCACAGAGTTTGCACCTGGAGTGCTCAAGATTGGGAGATCCATCACCTGTAGCCACCTGCCACAGGTAACGGTAACCCAACCTGATCCTTGCAACCACTGTGTCGCACAGTCTGGAGGATGTTTTGTGCTGCCTTAGATATAGGTTTCAGATCTGAACAAATCATAGCTTTTAATACTAGTACTTTCAGGTCGTTGGGAGTCAGAATTTTTTTCCTATCGGACCTGAGTGTTTGAACCAATATAGTTTTGACAGTAGAGACGGGGATACCTAAATCTAATTCAACTTCATCGTTGTTGCACGCTAATTTGGCTGCAATGTCTGTCTCATTATGATGGGTTATATTTATGTGTGAAGATATCCATATAAAAGAGATTCGAGACCCTTTACTCTGTGCAGGCAATTAGATCATTTATAATGGGTAGTATGAGGTTCTTGCTGTCGATCTTCAGGAAAAATTTTCGATTGCTTGAAGAGCAGACTTTGAATCACAAAATATTATTTCTCCTCCAATGTTTTTTTAATGTACTGGTAGCTAGTTATGATGCTGCTAGTTCTGCTTGTGTGGAGGTCATCCAGTTGTTTAACCTGACACTGACAGTCTTTGTGCAAATACTATTTCTATAAAAACCTGCATGCTGCTGTAGTCCGTCCCAAGGCCTACACTCACATATTGAGAAATAACACTGTGGGGCTTAAATTCATATATTCACCACACTAGGTCAACACTCACATTTTGCGAAAGAGCATTGTAGGCCTCAAAGCCTATATTTACAGCCGTATGCCTACTTGTCTACACTATTACAGTTGACACTCCTCTCCCTTAGATCTGGAAGAAAATCCGTTTGTAGGGGGTACGTTTGTTTCCTGATATCTCGCCAGTCCTTCACTTCTGTGGTCCTGTTGTGGCGGATCCGGTGTCGGTTGTATCAGAACTGAGTTCATACTTTTCGACTGTTAGCTCCGGTTCTCATTTTCCTCCCTCTTTTCTTGCTCGTAAGAGGCTTACGAGCTTTCTTGAATCTTGTTCCTTAGATTTTCGCACACATCTCAAGCTCTCCTATAATGACTTTTTTTCACTCTCTCGGAGTCACACATGACTCCAGTCTGCCCTGGCCCTCTGCGGTTCTACGGCAGCGGGCTCAGATGGCGTTACTTATGGGATGCTTCGCCATCTTTCTCTATGCACATTTTACTATTTTACACAATATTTATAACCATATATATGAGTCGTCGTCAGTCCCCACGGACTGGCTTGACTGGCTTCCTATTTGGAAATCAGGTTCTCTTGTTGAAGCACAACTGATGTCCTCGTGAACTCGAAGGTCTATATTCCTACTGCCATTGCTGCTAAGACCTCTGTTGTTGCTGTCTTTTTGACCTGGAAAAGGCATATGACACCACCTGGAGATACCATATTCTGTCCCAACTCCGTCTGTTAGTTTTCGTTGTAATCTCCAATCTCTTCCTACAAAGCTTCCTCTCTAGTCGTTCCTTTAGAGTGAGGCTTAGTACCACTCTCTGCCTTTTTCGGAATACTAAGGTGTACCCCATGGTAGTGTTCTTAGCAGTACTCTTATTCCTGGTAGCACTCAGTGGTCTTCTTGCTTCCCTTCCTTCTGGAGTTTTCTCAGCTTTATGTTGACGATCTTACCCTCTGCTGTCGCGGTGAAGACTCACTTTTCCTACAACGACAACTTCAATTTGCAATTGATGCCGTGTCGTCCTGGGCCATCAATCATGGCTTCAAGTTTTATACAACTAAGATTTGTTCTATGACTTTTACTCAGAAACAGGCCTTCGTCCCCCTTTGTCGCTCTATGGCATTCCTCTTCGGTATAAAGATTCTGCTAAACTTTTGGGATTAATCTTCAACACTTGTTTGTCTTAGTCGTCCCATATTTCTTACCTCCGAGTTCAATGCATTAAGGCCATAAATTTACTTAAGGTATTGTTTCATACTTCCTGGGGCGCTGATGGTTGATGATGATGAAGATTAAGCCACCCAGAGGTGGCACGGGCATGAATAGCCGTAAGTGGTGGCCCTTTCGAGCCATTACCAGTATCTAAAGATGATACTGGAGATCTGTGGAGGCGCAACTGCACCCTGCGTGACGGGAGATGTCTCCCGGACCAAGTGGTGACCAAATGGTGGCGCTGATGGACGCACACTCCTCTCTTTATATTCCTCTCTCGTGTTGTCGAAACTCGATTGTGTCTGTTCCACTTACTCGTCTGCCTCACCTTCCACTCATCGTTGTCTTGATGCTCTGCACCATACTGGGTTACGCCTCAGCTCTGGTACCTTTTGTTCGTCCTCTACCCTGAGACTTTTGTCCTGTCTCTACAGGATCGTCGTGTTCGCTATTGTCTTCGCTACATTGAGCGGTCCCTACAACACCCTCACTCTCGCTTACGTCGTGCTTTGATCGATATCCCTCCTGTAGAGCTGTTCACTTTCACTAACTTCCTTTTCTTGCCCGGTTGTCTCGCTTGCCCAACCGAACCTAACTGCAATATTTCTGCAGGCACAAATAGTAAATACACACTCACACACAAAACAAACAAAGCACATGTGTTTTTTCTGCTGTTAATCAGACCCTTAGTGTGTATACAATATAGATCAGTGAGTAGGAAAGTAAAGCTAAGAGCCGCAGAAGCCCAGCTGTGGGAGCGTTCTCTGCGACCTCACAGTCCGGAGATCAAGCCCTGAGTCTGTAATGGTTAGCTCCTTTTATTGTCTCACATTACTTATTTATTACGTTATTTTGTTCTTGTTTCTATTTTCCATACCACTTGAAAACATATATTTTTACGTTTTACATACAAGATTCTTTCTCTGTTCCTATTGCCAACATTTCTCTTCGTGTCGTTACTTCCTTGTCCCCCATGGAGGGTCCTACTTTGAGAGTTTTGCTAAAACCTTGATCTATATAGCAAATGATTCTACTCTTCCTACTGTTCTGAAACTCCTTATTCTTGAACATTTTCTTCACACTCATACTAAGTTTACCGACGGTAAACCGGCCGACTGACTCGGGAGCCGGTCGGCCGAGCGGACAGCACGCTGTACTTGTGATCCGTGGTCCCGGGGTCGATCCCAGGCGCTGGCGAGAAACAATGGGCAGAGTTTCTTTCACCCTACGCCCCTGTTACCTAGCAGCAAAAATAGGTACCTAGGTGTTAGTCAGCTGTCATGGGCTGCTTCCTGGGGGTGGAGGCCTGGTCGAGGACCGGGCCGCGGGACACTAAAAGCCCCGAAATCATCTCAAGATAACTTCAGAAGGAAGATAACGGTGTAGGCTATTCTGTTGTATTTCCTGAACAGACCTATTATTAGACTACGGGAGACTAGCATCTTCACGGCAGAACTTTATGCAGTTTTGTATGATCATGGTCGTCGTAGGTGACTATCGCAGTTCCCTCATGGCTCTGGAGTAATTTAATCCTATCGATCTTGTGGAAGTCGAAATTCAACATTGGTTGTTTCTCATCTCCAGCAGATTTAAGGCAGTCGAGTTTTGCAGGGCTCTCAGCCATATAGATATTTCTTTAAAAAAGCGTGCAGATGCTGCCGCTAAGGAGGCTACCCACACTTGTCCTATTTTCAGCAAAGGCGTTCTTTATTCCGGCTTCTTCCAGTCTTTCATTCCTCAATCCATGCCCATATCGCAGGGTCATTGGTCGTCCTGTTACTGGTAACAAACTGCGTGCTCTTAAGGATACCGTGTCCCACTTGGCCTTCCTCCTACCACCATAACCGGCGATGGGAAACAGCTCTGGTACAAGGTTACCTATTGGCCATTCCCGTTTAACTCACGGGTGCTTACTGGAGTGCCGCCCTGCTCCTTATTGTCGAACAGCATTGTCCGTCTTTCGGTCGTCCATATCCTTGTTGAATATCCAGACTTCAAGGATGTGCAAGTGTCTTGCTTCCCGACTGTCCCTCGGGGTCATTTTTCCCTCGATAAAATCCTTGGAGAATCATATATCTTTGATATCGATCGCCTTATGTACTTTTGTTCTAGTATTGGCATCCTTAGTGATATTTAGCGACTTTTGAATATCCTGTACCATTCATGGTCTTACATAGTCTCCCCGACTTGGCGCCTTTTTATTATAATTACTTACTTCTTCCCCTTCATCCCCATCTCCTTGGTCCCTCCCCACCCGTACTCCTCGTTCTCCCTTCCTCACCATTTCCCACCACCTTTGCCTGGCCCTCAACTTCACCCACTCAACTTGGTCCTACTCCCTGTACCTATTCCTTCACCCTCTCCATCCTCGTTTCTCTCCATATCACTAAAATATATATTATTAGTAATAATTATAATGTCCTCATTCAATTACTATAAATGATATTCACACAGAATATAATAAACACTTGAATTGAATCTCTTCCACCCTCATACTTATGAGAGGGAGAATGTTTCATGGGATTATGGTCGTAGTTTTAAAAGGCAGGGTGTTCAGTTAATCCTCCAGAGACAAATGAATATTGGTGTTTCTTTATAAGATGCTTTAATCCTTTTTTCAATATTTACATAGGTATTGGGACGGACAGTGCAAGAAATCGTGTGGCGTCCTGAATGTGAACCCCAGCACACTGGTACCGATTGAATTCTGGCGACCATGACCAGCCTATGTTCATCCCGGACTGTCACCTGAGTGTCAAATTAGGTGACACTAGGCCTCAAGCGACTGGCCTACAATTTTGGACAGAAAATAATCTCCCATAGCTACAGATAAAACAATACAATCTCCTAACTGAAGACGTAAATACAAAGACTTCACATTTACACTACTTCTCGGTTACTCCTTGATATTGTGGGAGGGGGCGGGGGGGTTTGTGTTCCGCCTGGGTAGGTGAGTGGCTCTTACTGTCCTCTAATGTGCCTGCTGTGGCGGTACACAAGCGAAGTGCCTACCGTGTGTTTGCTGTGCACAGACCCATGTATTCACTTCAGTCCCTTTATTTGGTTAGCCTACTCAGTGGGTTGCAGCACCTGGGTGGGGGATAGGTAAAATCGGAGGTTGCGTGGCCCTCAAGAATCAGTCCGTCTAGTTCAGACATAGCATAAACCTAGCATTGTAGGGTTGTTATTCCAATCGGTCCTTGGGCTACTCTTAAGGCCCTTATATAATCGCCCACGTATACTATCCGTTAGTCCGAAGATCCTTGTGAGCTTATGCCTACCTTGTTGGGCTCAATGGTGGGAACGGGTGCATTGCTGTGAAGTTCAATTTCTAGTTACGTGCTTCTTAATACTTATCTATTTTAGGATCTGAGAGGGCGACTAGTCTCCAGAGTCGTACAGACAAAATATCGGGTTTCATATCTCCGGCAATGGTTAGTCTTTGCTTTTTTTTGGTTAGTTTTTCTCCATGCTTAGTCTTTGGCTCCCCCTCGATGGACGGTGCCTTGGCGCAGTGAGCGGACACTGGTGAATCTGCCAATCGGCTAATTAGAGCCGATTGGTTCAGGTGGGCTGCTCTGAACCTCCAATTTCCCCCACTCCTAGTGGTCAACTCCAGAGTAGACTGGCGAAATGAAATCAATGAGTAAGGAAAGACAAAGGGGGGGTCACACGGACTGTAGGATGATATGGGGGAAATAAGAGAAGCTTGTTAACGCGTTGGGGTCTATGGCATGGTAATGTCAAAGATGAAGGATGGCATCTTCACTTTTAATGGAGACAAAAACAACAAATTGGGCATCACCACAGTTGATGCATTGAACACACCAACATTCTTTCCCAGAATGATCTGAGGAACCAAATAAGAGGCAACAGAATACCACATTTCTTGGCTCAATGCCATAATTTCCAGCACCAATTGTATAGGTGAAGAAACGGACTTTATTCCTCACTAGAGCTTCTGCCACCACAAGAATTACATTAGATGGGAGGGGTGCGACTATCAAGCGTTACAGTAACTAAGTCAATTCGTTAACAAAGTCAACTTAGTTAACCTATGCAAGGCTCCTGACCAGCACACTTTTTGTCACACTCCAACACTATGGAGTAGGGTCACACCCTTCTGTATTTGCAATCTAACCTCGGACAGGCAGCACTATGTTCGAACGATGCTACTTCTCCCACTTTGCTAATTGACATTAACCTGTGGAACGCTAACGTACTTGGTCCATTCATTTACATCAAAGACCTAAATGCCATTTAACATTCGAAGCCTATTCAATATGCCGATACAACTTATTTTCTTCCATGCTAATCTAGGTAATTTTAAAAACACGCTTAATACCGACATATTTAATGTATCTGTGGTCGATTGCTAACAAGTAATTATCAAAAGGCACCAAACCAGGAAGCAACTGCTTACAAACTAAGCAGTCGATCACATTGTCACCAATACGTCATTTTGTCTGGTACAATAATCAAAGTAACTTAACAATACCCAAAATACTCTTAGGTACTGAATAATGTCATAGGCCTAGTGCTCAGGCTAACAGTCGTATCTAGCCTCCTTTGTAATTCAGAGCGGCACTTGTGCTGAATTTTCCGCCAAAGTTGTATACCATAGCTTGTTAAATATCGAGTGTGTCTGTTCACGATTAGGGAAATAAAAAAAAAAAAAAACGTCTGGGAATCAATGATGAGCGGTTGGGAGGCGTCCCTGCCGCTCTTTATGGAGGTCTAAAACTTCCCCCTGCCGCTAGGAGTCCTACACCTGGCAGAGCATTACTTTGATTCCGGTTCAGATTCCCAGCAGTGGGAGACACTGAATTTATAAGACTTACGAAATCTATAATCATACAAGACTTCTCTGACGAAATAAAGTAGCAGCACGATACAAGCCCCTTTTTAAACCACTCAAATAAACCATGAGGGGAAGTAATTATTAAAGGCACCGGGCCAGGAAAGCTATGTAACACCAAACATGAGCTGAAGCCATTCTCTGTATCCAAGTAATTATCAAAAAGAAGGCACCAAACCGGGAAGGCTATGTAGCACCATCAAATGTGCAGAATAATCAGGGCGCTAAATATCACCAAGGATGCCAATACGAGAACAGAAACGCACAAAGCGAACGATATCAAAAGTATCCGATTCATCAAGAATTCTATTGAAGAACAGGTGACCACGAGGGGCGGTCAGAAAGAAAGACTTACGCTCCTCTTGGAAATCGGGACATTCAACAAGGATATGCACGATGCTAAGAGGGACAAGCGCAATTTGGACAATAAGGAGCTGGGCGGCACTCCATTAAATGATCGAGAGTTAAGCGAGTATCACCAAGACGCAACCACACTGGAGAAAATTTCGCACCGCCGGTTACAGGGGCAGGAGGAAGGCCATGGGGGGGGGGGGGAGGGGACAACACTTAAGAGTACGCAATTTGTTACCAACAACAGAAGACCAACAGCCCTGGGCAAGGATGATGGAATGAGTAAGTAATTATCAAAAGAAGGTACCAAACCGGGAAGGCTATGTAGCACCATCAAATGTGCAGAATAATCAGAGGGCGCTAAATATCACCAAGGATGCCAATACGAGAACAAAAACGCATAAGGCGAACGATATCAAAAGTATCCGAGTAACCAAGAATTCTAGTGACAGAGAGGTGACCGCGAGGGGCGACTGGAAAGCAAGACTCACGCTTGTCCTGGCAGTCAGGACATTCAAGAAGGACATGCACGACCATAAGAGGGACAATGCAACTAGGACAATAAGGAGCAGGCAGGCGCTCCATCAAGTGACCATGGTTAAGCGAGTTTGGCCAATATGCAACCTCGCCAGAGCTGTTTCCCATCGCCGGTTACGGTGATAGGAGGACGGCCAGGAGGAAACACAACATTTAAGAGTACGTAGTTTGTTACCAATAACAGACAACCAAGAAGCCTGCCAACGGGTAAGGACGGAGGAATGGATAACCGGGTAAAAGTCGGAATACGGAATACCTTTACGAGAGATGGGACAAGAGCGGACAGCTTCCTTGGCTGCAGCATCCGCACGCTCATTTAAAGACACACCAATATGGCTGGGAACCCAACAAAACTCAACCGACTTAAATTGACTGTGACCAAGAAACAGCCAATGCTGGATCTCGACAACTACTGGATGAACCGGATTAAAGGACCCGAGAGCCATGAAGGCACTACGAGAGTCAACAACAACTACAAAGGAAGACTGACAACGAGAAAGCAGGAGACGAAGAGCATAGGGAATAGCATAAAGCTCCGCTGTAAAGATGCTGGTCTCTGGAGGTAAGCGACACATATAAGTGCGATCAGGAAAAACAACAGAGTAGCCAACACCATCCGCAGACTTAGACCCATCGGTAAAGACAGAAACGGAGCGGGAGTGAGAAGAAAAGTGCTCGAGGAAAAGGCGTTTTAGAACAGTAAGAGGGGTAAAAGCTTTAGTGATACATGTCAAGGATGTACAAAACCGCGGAAGAGGGACTCTCCACGGGGGCAAAGAAGGAACAACAAGAGGAGAAACATCAGAAATACGAACGGAAAGAGAATCCTGTAGGCGAGATAACCGGACAGAAAGAGGGAGGTGGTGAAGAGGAACAGGAACCGCAGGAGGGGTAAAAGTTAAAGCACGACAGAGGCGAGAGGAAGGATGTTGCAAGGACCGCGCAAGATAGCGAAGACAGTAGCGATCACGGCGGTCCTGGAGAGACAGGAAGCCAGTGTCAACATACAAGCTAAGGATGGGAGTCGAACGAAAGGCACCAGAACTGAGGCGCAACCCAATATGGTGCAAAGCATCATGACGGCGAAGAGTAGAAGGAGAAGCAGACGAGTAAGCAGGGCAACCATAATCGAGCTTAGACAGGACGAGAGAGGAATGTAAAGCAAGGAGAGTGCGCCTATCTGCCCCCCAAGAAGTATGGGACAAGACCCGAAGGAGGGTAAGGGCCTTAGAGCACTCAACACGGAGGTAAGAGATATGGGGAGACCAAGACAAACGAGTGTCAAGGAATAACCCCAAAAGCTTCGCAGAATCTTTGTATTCAAGGGAATGACCATAAAGTGACAAAGAGGGACGAAGAACGACCCGTTTACGCGTAAAAGTCATGGCACAAGTCTTAGAAGTAGAGAACTTGAAACCATGATTGGTGGGCCAAGACGACACGGCATCAATTGCAACTTGAAGGAGAGGCGAATCATCACCCTGACAGCAAAGGGTAAGATCATCGACAGAGAGCGGAGAAGACACCAGAAGGAAGAGAGGAAAGAAGACCATTGAGGGCAACTAGAAAAAGAGTAGTGCTCAGAACACTACCCGGGGGCACACCTTCGTATTGCTAAAAAGAGGCAGAGAGAGCGGTACCAAGGCGCACCCGAAAGGAACGACGAGAGAGGAAGCTTCGGAGAAAGAGAGGGAGATGACCACGAAGGCCAAAAGAATGAAGTTGAGTTAGAATATGATATAGCCAAGAGGTGTCGTAAGCAATTTCCAGGTCAGAAAGGACGGCAACAACGGAGGTCTTCGCAGCAAACGCAGTACGAACATAGACTTCCAAGTTCACCAGGACATCTGTCGTGCTGCGGCACTTGCGGAAACCAAATTGAGAAGGGGAGAGGAGGTGATGGTGTTCCAGGAACCACATCAGACGAACGTTAACCATACGTTCAAAGAGTTTGCAGACACAACTTGTGAGTGCAATAGGGCGAAAGTCCTTAGGGGAAGTACCCAGAGACCCCGGTTTACGAACAGGGAGGACAACGGCATCGAGCCAGTCCTCAAAGACTGACGACGACTCCCAGATCCGATTATACAGACTCGGTAAATACTGAGACGTGCACGGAGGGAGATGGCGAAGCATCTCATAATGAATACCATCGGATCCCGCCGCCGTAGAACCGCAGAGGGCCAGGGCAGAACGAAGTTCAGAGAGAGAGAAGGGATCATTATAGGGAAGCTGAAGACGAGTGCAGAAATCTAAAGGACGAGACTCACGGACAGAATTACGAAGAAGGAAAGATTGGGGAAGATGAAGACCAGAGCTAACAGAAGAAAAGTGGGAACCCAGCACGGAAGCGACCTGCAATGGGTCCGCCACAAGAGTATCATGGAGGTGATGGACCGGTGAAACATCGGGAACGAATTTACCCGCTATCTTGCGGATACGCTTCCAGATCTGGGCCAGAGGAGTTTTGGACGTAATTGTTGAGACATAAGATGCCCAACATTCACGTTTAGCTGTACGGTTGGCCCTACGGGCCACCGCACTCGCTTTCCGAAAGAAAAGAAAGCAATCGGTCGTCTGCCTACGGCGGTGCCTCTTCCAGGCTGCACGCTTACAGCGGACAGCCCGATCACAGTCTGCATTCCACCAGGGAACGCACTTCCGTGGACCCCGAGAGGAAGAGCGAGGGATAGAGCGGAGGGCAGCGTTGAAGATAGTGTCATGAAAAAGGAGGAGAGCGCGAGAGAGAGGCAGAAGGCAGAGGTCAGAGAGAGCAACACTGAGAGTAAATAGGGTCCAGTCCGCCTTAGCAAACTGCCACCTAGGGAAAGAGTGGGAAGGGCGAAAAGAGAAAAAGGAAACAAGGATGGGGAAATGATCTCTTCCATGGAGGTCATCAAGAACCTGCCACGAGAAATCTAAGTAAAGAGAAGAAGAGCAGGGAGGAAGATCAATACAAGAAAGGGTGCGAGTCCGAGAGTCCAAATGAGTGGGCTCACCAGAATTCAGAAGAGACAGGGAAGAAGAGAGGAGAAACGGCTCAAGAAGGCGACCCCGGGTATTCGTCAGGGCGTCACCCCAAAGACAATGACAACAATTGAAATCACCCAGCAGGAGCACAGGCTCCGGCAAGAAGTCGAGGTGGTGTTTCAAATCAGGAAGAGAAAGCGGGACACTCGGGGGGAGATAAATGGAACAAACTGTGTACCATTTCCCACAAAGATACGAGCAGCAGAACAATGGAGAGGCGAAGGAAAAAGTAAATGAACAAAGGGAACATCAGCACGAATCAAGAGAGCAGAAGAATTAGAAGCCCCAGCAACGGCTGGGGGGGGGGGGGGAAGAGAGATTAAGGAATAGCCACGAAAACGACCAGGACGAGCACCAAGCATTGGCTCCTGGAGACGGACACAAAGGGGCAAAAACCGCGAAATCAGAAGTTGGAGTTCAAGGAAATTGGCGTAATAACCTCGAACGTTCCATTAAAGAATGGACAACGACGAGAAGAGAAAGAACAAAAACAGAGAACAAGGAAGAAACAAAGGCGAAAGAGCAACAGAGCACGTTAAAGAATATCAGGGTCGGGATCAGGGTCATCAAAGTCAGGGTTAGGGGGCATGGGTAAACTGAGCAAAGATGGAGGGAAGGAAACGGGAGAACAGATCAGAGGTGGGCGGGCGGGGTCCGGAGGAGGAGGAGGAGGAGGAAGAGGAGGAGACAATGGAGAGGAGGAGGAAGAGGAGACAATGGAGAGGAGCAGTCAAGGATAGCAGCAGTATGAGGGGGGGGGGTAGAAAGAGGGGAGCGCACCTCAGCAAGGGCAGCAACCGACAGGGAAGCGGGGGCTAAAAAAACCTCCATAGCAAGAACAGGGGGCGCAACCACCGAAATGGGAGGGGAAGGAGCGAGAGAGGCAGAAGTAGGGGCCGAGGAAGAAAGCGAAACCTTCTTACCCGCCGGGGAGGAGGAAGGAATGGAGCCAAGCTTACGCTTCTGACTTAAAGAGACAGGTGTCCCAGCAACCACGTACTGGGCAATGGATTCTAGCGTCTCAACAGAAGCTGAACGAGAGCACACATGACGGCCGGTTGGAGAGCGATGGACATCAGCCCGCACCGACAGGCGGCAGGGAGAGTTAAGAGACGGAGGGGAAGGACTGGAAGGAGGAACGGAGGGAGACGAGGAAGAAGACACAGGAGACACGACAGACCGGGTAGAAAGAAGGGGAACCCCAGACAGAGGACCAGGAGGGGGATCCTTCGGGAGAGAACCCAAAGGAACAGAGGGGGCAGTGGGCGTATCACGGTCCAAGGCCCGGAAACGGTTGCGAGTCTGAGGAAGGTGGGAAGGACAAGGAGAGGAAGAGCGCAACACACGAGCATAAGAGATATTATAAGGCAGGAGCCGGCGAACCTGGCGTCTCGCCTCAGTGAAAGATAAACGCTCCCGGTGCTTCAAGTCGAGGACGGCAGCCTCAAGCTTGTAATTGACACATGCACGTGAGAAGGTAGGATGGGCCTCACCGCAGTTGAGGCGACGAGCCTGGGGAGAAGTGCACTCCGACTTAGAGTGACCTTCGCCACCACACAAAGGACAGACAGTCCTGGAGCAGCAGAGGGCACCATGCCCAAACCTCCAGCACTTGTTACAGAGCCGAGGAGAGGGAATGCACTCCTGGACAGAGCACCTGGCACCAGCAAGAATGACAGAGGGTGGAAGGGTCCGACCATCAAAGGTAATTCTTCACAACCCGGAGGGGTTGACGGCGACTACCACGAGGGGGACGAGTAAACGTGTCCACCTGGAGAATAGAATGGCCCTGGGCAGCAAAGATATGTCGAATATCGTCGTGGTAGTCACGCAGGTCCCGAACACCGGTCGCAAAATGGCGCGGGAGCAGAATAGTGCCAACACTGGCATTCAACTGAGCGTTCTTCAAGACCCGAACAGGAGTCTCGCCAAGGAAGGATAAGGAAGCCAAGCGGGAAGCAGCATGCTGAGAAGGAGCAGCAATGACACGTGTACCGAGACGAGTGGGGTTGAAAGTAACTGAGGCATCCACGGAATCAACGAGATGTCGATGGAGGGAGAAATCGTCAGGAGGCGCAGAATCAAGAGGGAGGAGATGAAAATATTTGGTTCACGAAGCAGGACCAAACAAGGCTTGATAGATAGCAGAACGGGAAGGAATCGAGCGAGGGCGTCCGTGACGAGGACGGCAGTGAGAACCCCCAGAGAGAGAGAGAGAGAGGGGTTACAAGGCGCAGTAGTTACAACTAGAGATGGAGCCGCGCCAGAGGACGAGGTAGTCACCACTGGGGTCTCGGGGCTCGACCCATCCACAGAGGAGGGAGGTGAGCCAAGGGAAGGAGTCAGAGAGGCCAAAGGAGAAGCAAGGTCGGGGCCCAATGCAGCAGAGGCTACAGAACCCGGTCTTCCAACATGGACCGACTCGGGGGCTTGGTCGCCCACCCCACGAGCCTGAGAAGGTAAAGCAGAAACGGTCGAAACAGGGGTTATCATCGCTACGAAAAGGAATATTCATTCACGAATGTGCCCCCACACCCACCATGGAGCCACAATTAGAGGCAGGACACCTAACAAGAAGCTATCGCCGATCATGCCGGGGCCTCCTAGGGGTGTGTCGTGAGTATACGCCCCACAAACGCCACCTTAAGAACCGACAGTCCGTCGAGATCGGGTTCAGTGACGAAAGGGGGATTGACAATAAAAGGTTCCCCTCGCTCTCTATGTCGGGTACTACAGTTCTACGGGTGCAAGAGTATGCCTCCTCAAGCACCCAGGCATCAAAATAGAAGTAGTCCAAGGGAAGAACCAGAACAAGCAAAAGGTCGGCAGGAAACGGCAAGCAGATCGGAGAAGAGGGGAGAGAAAAACGAAACAGAAGGAAATGGAAAAGGTGCTCAGCATAATTGGAGAGGACGGCAGCAGGAGCACAAGGCTAGAAAAGGACAGGACTGTCCCAAGGAGCATCACACTCCGGCAGCCGCCCACTAAGCCTCCCCTCACGGCATCAACGAGCTGAGCGGGGAACATCATCAAAAGTATCCGATTCACCAAGAATTCTATCTAGGGTACAAGTGATCGCGAGGGATGGTCGATCTCTGCCTAAACCTATACCAGGGACCAATAGCGATGTGAATCCCCAAATATTTAATTTTTACCTACACAGAAATTTATTTGTTTTTGTTACATTCCAGCAAATTGAGTATTTCCCAGGGTTCCACTTCTGCAGGGAAGGGTCAACTCCCAGATGCATGTACCCAATGGGAATGCACGGGTCTCCCTGCAATGTTATTGAACCTGTGTTGCATTTAAATAGTGCACCGTGACAGTAGGAAGTGACGCAGCCACTCCCTGTTCGGTACACCCGAGCCACTCACAATGTTAAGTTGTCCCCAAATGTGGATCTTGTGACTGTATGGATTAAGTGCAGAGGTATGCAGCCAAAGAACAGCAGAAAGTAGAACACGTTTGTAGATAAATATTAAGAGATTTAATTACCATTGTAGTTTTCCTTGCTGATCAAGTTGTTTTTCTATTTACCAGTTACAGAGTTAGTCATGAAGGTATCCTCTTAGATTTGCATACCAGGGACAGTCAACCTACTTTTCTTAAGAGATCGTGGCTAGGCCAACAAGTACGTCATAAGGTTACTTTAATAAAAATACAAAAATAAAAGAAACGTTGTATAAGTCACACTAACAGCAGTCTATGTTCTCCTTTGGCATTTTCCTATGCCGTTACGTTTTTAAGTCTCAGGAGATGTGCTCCGTTGGAACACTGACTATCTATAAGGCACCAAATAGTCAGTAGCTGGTTTACTAGACATTCCTCCCAGAATGTCATTTTAGTGTAACACCGCACTCTTGCAACCTCAAGAATACAGGTATTAAGGATTACTCTATCTTCACAACCGCTTAGATTTCTCAATACGTAAATGTGCATGCAATTATTTATTATGTACTCCAAGTCGGCTATTAAAACAACACCCAATGCTTATGTCAAGTTTAATAGCTTATACAGACCGATGATGTTAAACGTTTAATATTACTTTCTTTAAAATCTCAGCATGGATAAAGGTGCTAGAGTTGTCTATAACCGTAGCGGGCTCCGGGGACGAGGACTGTGTCGGTGACTGTGCGGTAGTCCGTGAACACTGTGCTCTTAGTATTGATGTTTGTTCTCACCAACGTTGTCGTGTACGACAGCCTGTGGGGAGTAAATTTATTAATTAGCCATTACAAGTAATCAGGAGGCTGACAGTGCCACTACAATACTGTAAACTTAGAATCGAACTTACACTTGGGTAGCAGTAGTAGTGTAGGTAGTCTGCATGATGACGTAAGAGGTGTGTGCGATGGTCACGTAGTCTAGAGACCTTTCAGTCACAATCCTGAAGTCTGACTGCACGTACGTGACCGTTAGTGTTGAAGGTCTGACAACCACCGTTGTCTGGAGGGCCACGCGGTCATCCACCGGCGTCTGTGCCACCTGTGCAAGACAACACTTAACTAGTCTAAGCTCAGCGTCCAGACCATCGTTTATCACAATACATACCAAGTACTCACCGCGCGTGTTCCAGTGGTGACAGTCTGGACGGTGAGAGAAGTGAGGGTGACAGCCACACTCTGGAAAGCCTGATCAGTGAGGGTGACGAAGCGGTCGATGGTGATGAGCTGGGTGACAGTGGGGTTAAATAGTGCATCCACTCTGCTCACTTGAGGACTGCCATACCTTGCACCAGCGTAAGAGGCCGGACCGCTGCTGCCAGAGGTAGCTCGAGGTCCGCTGCTGACCTGTGCAGCCCTGTCACCGCTGCCGACTCTCTGACTAGAACTGCCAGCTTGATTTGCTTGGCCGAGGTTAATCCCTATTCCTTGACCGCTGCCAAGACCTAATCCAGCACCAAGAAGTGGACCGCTGCCGACGCCCGGGTCGCCACCTACAACTGAACCGCTGACCTGTTGACCCGATGACCCCTGAGAGCTGGCACCTCCCTGTCCTCGGGTCTGACTGCCATAACCAGAGCCAGGCTGTTGGGTTGGGGAATGGATATAGTAGTCCAGATGATGCATAGGAGTGAGCTGGAGCAAGTTTCCTATAAATTCGTAAAATTTATAAGCCAAATAATAAAATTTACGAGGCACTTTCTAGGGAAAAAAAAAATTATGCAGTCTTTTCTAAATTTATAAGAATTATTTTACTAGGTTTCACATTTATTGAATACTAGCAGTACCCGGCCACGCGTTGCTGTGGCTCAAACTTGTGCATTGCCGAGCCACAGCAAGCTTCCCAGTCTTCCACACCATTTTCACCTCACCCATCCCTTCGGCCTCCCAACCATTCCCCACTCCACCATCCCCTCGTCCTCCCCACTATGCCCCACACCCCAGTCCCATTGTCCTTCCCACCATTCTCTTTTCCCCCATCCCCTCGTACTCACCATACCAAACTCCTCCGTCCCCTCATCATCCCTACCATTATTCCCCACTCCCTTGTCCTTTGCCTTACCAAACGGTCTGATGTTCCCAATTCTCTGATGGGAACATCAGATCACTATGTTCATCACTGAAATAAGAAAAAGTTAAAAAAAATGAAAGGAAAATGAAAAAAAAACTACTCATGAAATGAACGGTATGGTAAACATCTCAATTCCAAAACAATATCACAAAATAATTCAATAAAATAAAAATCGAAATCTATGAAAATAATATTTATCAATGCAATCTGAAATATTGATGTGGAATTTTTGACATTCAGTATAGCATGTATGTTGCCATTATGTGCAACAGATGGCGCCGTTCTTCAAAAACGCATGTTTTTACCTGTCACAGGAGTGCCATCTATATAGAAGGTATATAAAACCACGCTCCTATTCGAATGCAACGTTGTCAAAATTTCAAAGCAATCGGTGCAGAGCTTTCAGAGATCAGCGATTTTGAACAAACGAACATTTCCATTTTTATTTATAGAGATTAGGTATGTAGTTGTGCCCAGGTGTCTAAATCATACTATTTCACCAATTTTCTTTACCTAACCACGTTAACTGTGTGCCATGGTAGGGTCCTCTGAAAACAATATGCGACCAAGTTTTAAGAGATGCCGATCCTATTTTACATCGTGGGGGTCCCTTAATGGTTGTCAACCAATTGAAATTGTAACCCCCACCCCCCCCCCAAAAAAAAAAAAAAAAAAAAAAAAAAAAAAAAAAAAAAAAAAAAAAAAAAAAAAAAAAGTTCCTAAGGAAGGGAGGGGGCGTGGTGTGCTTAGGAGAGTTTATATTTTAATGTTAACTAGGGAGAAAATTAGCTTTGTACATTCGGAAGTTAGGATCGGTGAATTTTTTTCCTTCTGCTTTGTTAGCTGAAAATTTCTGCAAAATTAACGTTCCCCGGAAGTATAGAGCAGGACCAATTTCAGGCAGTAATTTAGAGTTCAGCGAGGAAATTTGAACACCCAATATTATCGACGTTGAAGATTAATATTAGCGCTCATATATATATATGAATATATTTACATTTTATATTTTCAATAGTTTCAACACTATTCAAACTAAAGACTTAAATGTACAGAAGTCTTTAAGACAAGCTCTGGCCTCTAGGGGGATGCCTCACCAAATAATTGACACATACATGGAGGAAAGTCAAAGTAGCCGAATACCTAGGCTTATTAACAGGCACTTTTGTAAAACCTCATGAATGATCAGTATTCGCGATCGAGTAGTGTGTGGATACTACCACCAGGTATCTTGGCGACACTAGTTATACCAACGATCGAAATTTTGATCGTTCAGGGTTATGGCTTAGCGAGATCTGAAATTGCCAGAATCCTAAACAAAAATTCTTACCATTTTAATTCAAGGCAAACCTTTAGCATAACTAGTCTTGGCAAGCCGAAATTAAGGCACGCAATTTCAGAAGTAGTCGAGAAGTGTTTAAATTGTTAACATTCCTCGAGATTTATAAGCGATTAGAAAGGTACAATTTTTGCCAACACTTTCTGGAACATTTATCTAACCCAATATTTACTTACTGTGGAAATTTGTGCACCAACCAACACCCGGGACACCAGGGTCGTCCATAGCAGCAATACCAAGGAATACGAACACATCTGAAATTAATAACCGTTACTATTCAAAATCAGAGGTGGGAGACCAGTGTTACATGTACCGACTGAAATTTACAGGAAAACTATGAAAAAATATGCATATGTATTTACTTCTACCTTCACAAGATTAACTAGCTACACAAATTTGTTTCGGAAAAAGTGAGATACGCAAGCTAGTAATAAACATTAACTTTACTGAAACACTAAATCAACACAAATGCACTATTCACAGCACTAGGTAATAAATTATTATTCATCATTTTAACAGAAACTTTGCTAAGTAAAGCCTATACCCAAGTTCAACTTAGCTGGTTATAAAGCTATTCATAACTGCAGGCCTAATAAAAAAGGAGGTGGCACAGCAATATTTTACAAAGATACCTTCATCTGCAATAGTGTCATTGGTGAAAGAGACCACTATTTTGAATATACCTTTGCCAAGTTCTCCAGTAAATCCCCTAAAACCTCCCCGACTATCTGTGCCATCTATAGATTTCCTAATACCAACATAGCTTCATTCTCAGACAACATAAGGAATCTTATAAATGACAATCTCAACAAAAATCACATTCTAGGAGGCGATTTCAATATTGACCTAGGTCTTCAAAATAACACTGGTCGACTATTTCTGTAACAGCATGCACTCTTGTATGCTAATCCCCACAATTGCCAAGCCCACTCGAGTCACTCATATCTGCCACTACCTTTGATCACTTATGGACTAATTTAACAGCTCCCCTTACATCTGGGGTAATTATGAAAGAACAACCGACAACTATCCTACCTTCCTCATAGCAAACAGGGATACAATACCTCCAGAAAGCAAGAAACTCATTCAGGCTACACAGTGAATCAGCTTTAGGCAATCTCTGTAATGTTATTCACAATATTAACTGGGAATCTGATTTCAGTAATAAACAGGATATGAACTTATTAACTAACCTCTTTCTCTCCAAAACTAAGCCTCTACAACACTCCCTGTCCCCTCCTTTCCAAAGAGGTAACCGACAAAAGAAAAAACAATCCGTGGCTCACAAGTGGCATAATCAAGTCTAAATACATATGAAAAATTTCAGTATTGGCCTAGTTACAAAAGGAAGTAGTTAAAAGGTATTCATCAGTGCTTATCAGTATCATATGAAAAGCCAAACTTTCATATTATGAGACTAGATTGAAAAAAAGCAAAAGGCATTAGGAAAAGCACATATTATACCATCTCTAATATCCTAGGAACAAACGCTCCCCCAACCAGATAACACTAAGGATGGCTTTACACCGTCAACCGATTTAGAAGTGGCAAATTAATTTAATAGCTTCTTTTCATTGGTTGGTGCTAACCTTGCCATTAAGATCCCACAGACATATCAATACATCTCAGGCAGCTATCCAAACTCTCCTTTTTCACCAGTCAGCCCGACAGACGTGTCCATCATACACATTAAAAACCACAGCTGGGAACATCAGTGAAATCCCATCCATTGTATACAAGAGCCTCCCAAATCCTTGTGACACTTATAGCTCTGCTGTTCAACAAATCCTTCGAGTGCCATACCTTCCGTGATATCCTTAAAGAAGCAAGAGTAACGCCAGTTCATGAAGGATGTAATCCGGCAGACAAACAATTATAGACCAATATCAAACCTACCCATCCTATCAAAAATATTTGAAAAAAAAAATGATCTACAAACAGCTCTACTCCTATCTCGTAAAATTTGACACTCTTAGCCCTTGTCAGTTTGGCTTCCGCTCCCCCCCCCCCCCAAAAAAAAGTACCAAGGATGCAATTATTAGCCTGAATATAATTTACTCAGCCCTTGACAAAAATGAGTTTCCGATTGGACTCATCATTGACCTGATAAAGGCCTTTGACACTATCACAGTTACCTCTTACGTAAATTCCATCATGGAATCCGAGGCCATGCACTGGACTATATCCAATCCTATCTTAGTGACAGTCTTCAATGTGTAACCATCAATAATGAAACTTCTGCCACTCTACCAATAACCGTTGGAGTGCCACAGGGCAGCTTTTTGGGACCTCCCCTATTTCTTATATACATCAATGATCTGCCTAATGTCTCTAGCATTCTGAAACCTATTTTGTTTGCAGATGATACTACCCTCATGTACTCTAACCCCAACCCAGACACTAAATGATAATAATGAACTAATAAAAAGTCTACTTATGGATGTCAACCAATAAACTAACACTTAAAGAAAAGACCCCACTACATTTTATTTGGATGCAAATCTACGAATGCAATTCAGCTTCAGATAGATAATGTAAGCATTAGCAATAAAAATGCAAAGTGTCTTGGCCTATTCCTAGACAAGAGACTACTTCAACACCCACATACAACACATAATTAAGAGTCTAAAACAGTTGGGATACTCTCCAAAATCAGATATGTACCTAACTTTGCTCTCATCTCTATATTATGCACTAATCTATCCCTATCTTAATTATGGTATCTGTGCATGGGGTTCAACCACTGCACACCACCTCAAGTCCATCATCACCCAACAAAAATCTGCCATCAGAATAATAAATTCTGCTTTCAGACAACACTCAACCCCCTTGTTTAGCTCCCTTAACATGCTAAACAATCTCACTCTACAAATTTTCTTGTGCCAATTACATTTACAAAACCCTGTTCTTAAACGCAAATCCTGCTCTAAAACTCTCCCTGGACAGATGTAATAACACATTTCCACACCAGAAAAAAATTTCTTTAATATCCCCAGAGTCAAACAATCTGCGTAAACACTATGCAAATAATGTGACCCAGTTGATGGAACTCTCTACCTAATGAATTTAAAAGCCGTCCAATCTCTGCGTCATTCAAAAACAAAACTAAAAAGTACCTTATCTCAACTGCATAGTTTTTTTTTTACCTTGTTGCTTTAAAATTGCACTGTATCTATTGCTACCCAATCTCCCGATCTTTATATACCCAATCCGAACATCTTTACCATTGTGATCATTGCTGTCTTGTATGTGCTATCAATCTGCTGTACGGTGTCTGTTAATCTTGTTTAAATTACCATTCAAGATGTCAATGTAGTCAACCAGAGCTTTAATATACCAATGTGCTTTAAATATACTTACTATTCTCATCTCTTTTTTTCTTGCAATGTATCTGTAATTTTATTAATTCTGCTAGAATTTACTTAAAATTATACGTTAGATTGAGGACCTGCCCGAAACGCTGCGCGTCCTAGTGGCTTTACAAAACTGTAAATACTAGGCTATGTATTCTCTCTAACCCAATGTACCTTCTAGTATATAAATAAATACATGAACTTATTACTACAACACGCACAAACCTTATAATATAGAAAGAGTGTTGCCAATAAAAGAAGCAATGACTAGAATGTCAAGCACAAGAACGCTGCCCGCCTTGTTGCCTTCCCCACTCACTACAAACAGACACACTAACGACAGACTCTGAAACAAGGATAGGAAAGCTCCCTATAAAATGTATGTTCATGTATCACCCAACCCAACGCTCTGCCAACCTATTAGCGCCATCTATTGACGGGCGCGGCTACTACAGGAGAATGTGATACTATTTCATACCGTTCTCAATTACATTAAATCATTGACCATCTTGAGTAATTGTTAAGATTATCTGTTTTTAATTATAATAAATATTAATTTAGTTGTCCGTCTATATTATATAGTTTGTAGTTTGTACTTCACTGTACTTCAATAATCACAATGTTTCCAGTGATTTTACTGAGTTTAACCTCCTATATAAATACAAATATTAAACATATATTAGTCCATAATGAGGTGAGACAAATCAAATAACCAGTCTCGCGAGACTGACCTCAGTCCTTCTGGACGGCGCTTCTTCAAACTTTTTCGTTCCTGACCTAGTTTAATGTTATGCAATAACCTCCCGACCCACCGACACATATCATGCACAAATATAAAGTACTGGCGCACCGTCTTGCGTGAACAGATATGTAACATATGTTATTTTCTTAACCATATGATACGTACGTGCATATATTCATACATAAAATGCTCACCTGTGCATTTTGGTGAAGTCTGACTGAATTTTAACCTGTAAGATATGAATTCTTAGAAAAGATGTTGCAAGCAAAGTAAGGGAGAAATTTGTAATTAGGTCATCCCGTTCTCTGAGTAAAGTGATCTCATCGAGTCACCAAACCCACTCTCACACCTGGCGTGTAAATAACTGGGCCTCCACTCTTCAAACAGAATTGGTCGCTATAATCCTTGCACTCGAAAGCGTATATGAATCCAAAGCTGACATGCTAGTTGTAGGTGACTCCTTGTCATCCATGAATGCCCTCAGCTCCCCACGGCATAACTGTGACCTGCTTGTGTCTGAAGCTAGACACATATATAATTAAATAATCAATGAATGAGTCAGAGTTTGTCTGCTGTGGATTCCTTCCCAATATTGGTCTCCGAATGAATGATTAAACTGATGAATTAGCCAAAACCTTTGCTCGTAAAGAGAGAATTGATTACCGTCTTGGACTGACTTTTATCAGCCTGAGGGCAGAAATATTCCGGGAGCATCAACAAAATCTCGTAGATTTGAAGCAAAGTGAAATTCACACCAGTTACTCCATCTTTCATCATTCTATTATGTAGGAAGAACAGTACGTCTATGGGTCATCCAATAAGGTTAGCAGACTTCTAGATGTTACCACTGCTAGGTTTAGTCTCGTCTACAAGTACCTCTGGGAGTTTGTAATATCTGCTTATTTGGATTTGTCTAAATGTAAAATCTGGAAGCATAACTATTCGCATACATTTATTTTATTTTAATTTAAATATATACAAGAAGGTACATTGGGTTTATGAACAAACATAGTATTGATGTTATTACATTCTTTTAAAGCCATCTAATTACAGAAGATAATTTCTTGCACAAATTTCAAAAAATGTTAACAGGTACATTGTAAGAAAATCTGACAAAGATTTTTTCATTTTATTTGGTAAACACAAATACAACGTAACAGAAAAACATCAACATCATTATTCCCATTAACAAGGCAAGAAACACATGAACAAAACTCAAGAACAGTAAAACAAACACACAAACAAAAGTCGTATAATACACAAAATGGAAACATAAACATAGGTAAACTTTTAAACAGTCGGAAAAGAAAAAGCACCAGAGCACTATAAACCAACAAGAACCAGGCACGAAACACATGAAAAAATAACCGTGTCTCACAGCACATCAAAACATAAGCAACACAGAGCAAGAACCACACACACAGTTAATCATCTTATATTAATCCGGACATAGACGAGGAGGGTACTTCTTCCTGTAGGCATCCCACCGAGCACACACCTCCGCAGACGAGTTAACGTGACAACGCGATCCCCGCGCTCGATACATGAAGTCAGGAACATCCAGCTCGGCGATCACTACCATTGGGGCGTAAGTCACTGGAAGAGGCCGCACAGAGCTCGGCGGCGCAACTACAAAGGGCTGGAGCACAGGAGCTGGCCGGACACAGGGCGGCAGCACAACGGGGAGAGCCGTAGGGGACAAAATCGCAGAGGGCGATGGCGCAGGGGCCGACACTACAGGGCCTGAGTAACACAAGGCGGCTGAGCAGAGGACAGCCGCACAGTGGTCGGCATCACCGAGGGCAGACGCAGGTAGGACGCAGACATGGAATCCAGAGGCATGGAGGCCGCCGGAACCGAATCTTTCTTAAGAACAATCACCAAGTCCCCTCTCCCGCAATCGCGGCCGGTGCCACAACCATTCAACCCAGGAAACCAGCAACCGGGGATGCAGAGGCAGCCGGAGAAGACACAGGACCCTTTTGACAATCCCACCACAGGTCCCATCATCGCCACAATACGGCCCACAGGAGCCACAGGCACCCCAACATCGTAGCCCAAATCATCATCCACAGAACACGAACTCCCGGAGTCCTCAAAATCCCTGGCGTTGGCCCAGGCCTCACCACGAGGCAGAGACAGACTCGAAGCTAGCCTCGATCGCTTGGACACAGGTCGTAGGTTGTCAGAACTCTCACCCCCGCTAAGAGGCACCGCATCAGAACCTCCTGTTGGCCGCACAACTCCACGCTTTGCGCTATCATTCAACATCACAGCCTCAGCAACCCGGGTAACTGGACCACACACCGCAGGAGACAACACCACGTGCACGTCAACACGGACCGAAGACACATCTTCCGGAGACAGTGCAGGCCGGGGCACAGATTCGATGACTGGAGGCACTACACCACACACCACACGAGACACAGCTGGAGACTTGACTGGAGACGGGGCAGGCAGGTGTGGCTGAAATGGGGGGTGCTGGGGTCGCACTAACTACCACCCCGATACTCACATCCCCAACCACATCTAGGCGGGCACTGCAAACGGAGGAAATTCCTCCTTCCGGAAGAGGTTCAGAGGGCCAACCCGGCTTGCACCACAACCCGCAGCCTGGTGGCCCAATAGTCCTCACCGGAAACAAGTCCAGGTCTGACCCGCATGGAATACTCGTACCATGAAACCCAGAAACAGGAGAGACGAAAGGATGGGGGTCCTTCAATCGCATCGCCACAGTGCGGGTCTTATTTGGGATACCCTTCCACCGCCCGGAGGATTTTGATTTTTATTGTTGCCTCCGGAGGCGGCTAGTTTATTGTGCACCCCATACTCATCCTGTGATTGGTAGCACAAAAGCATTACAGAGGGCACAAAAGTTCTTTTTCAGACCTCATCTTAGATTATTACATAAAAAATGTCATCTATCCTTCACACCTTTCAGTTACATGTCATCTAGTTACAGAGAATGTTCTATTTCAAGAGCTATATATTTACAGTAAGTCATTATACGTTAATGTTATAGTTAATCATATTGCTAATACATAATTGTTTGATCAATGGAGATATTACAGTCATAGGGGATCTGCTGTTTATTATTCGTCTTCACAATGCTGAGTTTCTTAATCTCATGTCATTTATCTACTGGGAGCCAAATATGGACACAGCGCAAGGATTTCAAGTAATTTATCCTTGGTAATAAAATAGATTGCCATATCATACATTGTAAGGTTTGATTTATCTCTTAATGGCTCAATTTTACTACCATCCGAGATATAGTGTTCCAGTGTGTGTCCCTGACTTCATCCACACACTTAACACTTACTTCATCTAGATCCCTATACAAGCCGAACTACCAGAGATACTTGTAGCCAAGTCTTATTCGAGCTGTGATAACATCTGTTAGTCTACTGACTTTGTTACTTGCCCCAGACACATGTTTTACTTCACACATTTCATTGTGATAAACAGTTGACCTGCTGATTCCAGTTTGCACTGTCCTACTTTCTTCAAATCCGTCCAGGAGTTCTCGTCTAATAACACTTTTAAGGGACCTATTTGATAACTCAAGATTTCGTTCAATACTGTCTTTATTTACTGCAGCCTTAGCGAGGACGTCAATTTTATCATGTTCCTACAGGCCAATGTGAGAAGGAGTCCACAACATTTGTATATTTACCCTCATGCTAGGTATGCTTATATATCTATGTCTGGCTTCTGAGACAAGCACGTTAGTACTTGATTGCAAACTGTTTATTGCTAGTAGTGAGGAAAAGGAGTCTGAAAGAATTAAGCTGTCTACTTCAGTGGTGTCAATGATTTCGAGTGCTACCAACTCAGCTTGCATTGTGGATGCCCAGTTACTAATTCGTATATTCCTTTGAATTGTGCTGCCATCGGGTTGATGAACAAAAACAGCACTTCCTGCCCGCCCTGTAGCTATATTGAGTGATTCGTCAGTGTATATAGTCTGTATTATCTTGTTTTCAGTTTGTATATTGTGAATGTGTTCTATGGTGCTTAATTTAGCAGCAAGCTGAGCATGAGGGTTGTTTGTGATTTTTTTTGTGTGAAACACATTTTATTGTGTTTCTTGGTGGGGTATGCAGGCGTCAGGATGTCAAAAGGTACTATCTGCCAGGGTGGAAGGAAGTGCTGTTCATTTTCATCTGTACATACATCGTGCAGTCCCATCATTTGAATATGAGTGGATGTTCTTTGAATCCATTTAGACTCGCTGGTTCCATTTCGTATGTGTTCTAACAGTTCAACTGACACAATATTGTTTTTGCTATCACGCAGAAGCTTTAGTCCCATCATAAGATTGATTTAAAATATTCTATCTCGAATGCTAAGTATATTTAATTCTTTCCGCATATTGAGAACTTTGGTAGTTATAGGACAGCCAAGTATAATTCTGAGTGCTTCATTTTGCATTTTTTCCAGTCTACCAATTCTTTTGCCAGTTTGCAGGACCAAAGCTGGTGCATGATAGTCTATCAGAGACCTTATATATGCTAAGTACATCATTTTTGCAATTCTAATATTAACACCGTATTTAGGGCAATACCCCACTACAGTTCTGAGAGCCCTGAGTCTGTCTCCACATTGTAGATGTAACTTATTGACTGCAGTTGAGGTTCAAGGGACAGAGACATCAAGGTATTTGAAAAAAGTGACATTTGCTAATGGTATGTTATCTATCTTAAGTTTTCGTGGTCCACTTTTGCCGTTGCCAATTTGTCTGTTAAATACCTTAGTTTTAGCAGCGTTGATTACAAGACCAAGGCTCTCACAAGCTGTATGATACAATTTAAGAATGCTTGCATTTCGCGGTGTGTTTTAGTATGTACGAGGATGTCATCTGCATACCTGATACTGATGTTTGCCGGCCTGATTGAGATTGATTTTAGTAAGGCATTCATTAGAACATTAAACAAGGTAGGACTTAGTACTCCTCCTTATGGGGTGCCTAGATGCATTAATTTGGTTTTACTTTTGTAGCCTTGCAACAGTGCAGAGGACTTCCGGTTGGTAAGATAGCCCTGTATCCATTGTAATAATTGCCCACCCATATCCATTCTCTCTAATTCATTCAGCATTCATCCGGACACTCAAGCCCCGCCCATACTGGGTAAAGTGTCACTGGAGAAGGGAGTCAGGGAACTCAAAGGGAACACCATGAGCTACCACTTTCTTTCTTTTTATTTGGGAAACAAATACAACAATAGAAAAACATCAACATCATCAATCACATTGTCAAGGCAAGAAACACAGGAACAAACGTTAGAAGAGGAAAACACACAAACAAAAGTCGTACAAAACACAAATTGGTAACATGCATATAGGTAACAATGAAATACAGTCAGTAAAGAAAAAACACCAGAGCACTATAACCCAACAAGAAACAGGCAAAAAAACAAATGAAAAAATAACCCCTAGCTCACAGCACATCAAAACAAATAAAGAAATAAAGCAACACAAAACAAGAACAACACGCATTTAATCATTCTCATATTTATCCGGATATAGATGCCGCGGTTACTTTTTCCTATAGGCATCCCCCGAGCCCTCAATTCCGTAGATGTGTAAACGTGACTACGTGATGGACTGAAGCAAAGGAACCGGAGATACACAGGGCGGCAACATAGTGGGCAGAGTCGCAGGGGACACAATCACAGAGGGCGATGGTGCAGGGGACACAATCACAGAGGGCGATGGTGCAGGGGACACAATCACAGAGGGCGATGGTGCAGGGGCCGACACCACAGGGGGCGGAGTAACAAAGAACAGCTGAGCAGAAGGAAGCCACGCAGCAGTCGGCACCACCAGGAGCAGATGCGCGGAAGGCACAGACATGGACGCTAGAGGCACGGGGGTTGCCGGAACAGAATCTTTCTTAAGAACGAGCACCAAGACCCCACCCTCTACCGCAACCTCGTCCTGTGCCACAACCTCCCAACGCGGGGATGCAGAGGCAGCCAGAGAAGATACAGGACCATGGCCAGGCGACAATCCCAACACAGGACCCAACACCGCTGCAACACGGCCCACAGGAGCCGCAGGCACTCCAACAACGTCGCCCACATCATCATCCACAGAAGACGAACTTCCGGAGTCCCAAAAATCCCGGACGTCGGCCCAGGCCTCACCACGAGGCGAAGACAGACTCAAAGATCGTCGCGAATACTTGGGCACAGGTCGCAGGTCGTCGGAACTATTATCCCCGCCAGGAGTCACCGCAACAGAATCTCTGGTTGGCCGGACAACTCCACAAAGTGCACGATCACACAACATTGCATCCTCGTCATCAAAGGGAACAGGACCACTCACCGCAGGAGACATCACAGCGTGCACGTCGACACGGGCCGAAGACACAGCTGCAGGAGACCATACAGGCCGGGGCGCAGCCTTGACGTCCTGGGGCGCGAGACCACACTCCACAGGAGACACAATGGAGATTCGACTGGAGACGAGGTAGGCAGAGATAGCTGAGGTGCGGGAGCTGGGGATGCACTAACTACCACCCCGACACCCACATCCAGGCTGGCATCAGAGACCGGCAACGGGGCACCAGTCGACTGGGAAGTATCACTCACCACAGCAGCACCTTCCGACAGGTTCTAATGCAATTATTAGAAACATACAAATTAAAGAAATTAATTCAGATTTAGAAGAACTAAGAAATGCCCAGAGACCTGAAAGCTGCAGTATTAAAAGCTATGACAAGTTTTGTAATAATAGGTATTTGTATGGTCAGCACAGTAACCGGACCAGGCAATGTGGTGTTGTCATTGCGCGAATTCGCCTTGGCTATAGACACATCTGGCAGGTTAGTGAAGCTGAGCCACTACCAGAATATTCAGATTGTAAACGCTGTGATAAATCTCTAATGCATTCACTAGAACACTATATTGTTGAATATGAAACCATAAAAGATTTTAGACCTGGCCTATTGTATCACCAACTGTGTAACTATTTCATTAACTCTGGTGTTCTGGACGACATCCTAACAATTTATCCAAAATTTGCTTGTCCATTTTAAAGAATGAAGAACAATTTTATTTAAATTACTTCCAAGCTGCATCCCTTATGATCCTATTCCTGCCCTTGTGTGGCAGTACACAATAGAAAGTTGTTTTTACATATTCATACATTAAAGCAATGATTGTAACCATGATATATATATGTGCCAGTTTAGACCTATTGTCTTGTGTATGACCCTCTGTCTTGCGTGACAGTGAATGCCAGCATTATCCTCACTTTAATAGGACTTAATTGAAATCCTCAGATTAGGCAAAATTGTAATTAATTTTGCAAATAAAGATGAAAATAATAATAATGTTCTGATAACAGATTTTTGCCGGGTGATGATGGGCTTGAGGTAATTTTCAGTGGTTGAACGCCATGCACAGATACCATATGTAAGGTAGGGATAGATTAGCGGGTAGTATAGTGAGAGGAGAGCAGAGTTTGGAACATAATATCTGATTTTAGAGAGTATACAAACTGTTTTGGAAAGTTTCTTGGTAATGTGTTGTACTCACCTAATTGTGCTTGCGGGGAGTTGAGCTTTGTCTTTTTGGTCTCGCCTCTCGACTGTCAATCAACTGGTGTACAGATTTCTGAGCCTACTGGGCTCCCTCTGAGCCTACTGGTCTCTATGTTGTATGTGGGTGCTGAAGTGAATCTCTTGTCTAAGTATAGGTCAAGGAACTTTCCATAATTTTTAATGCTGTTATTAACATAGTCTGTCTGGAGCTGAATTGCATTTGTTGATTTGCTTCCAAATAAGATGTAGTAGGTCCTTTTTATGTTAAGTGTGAGTTTGCTGGTATACAACCATAAGTGGACTTTTTTTTAATTCATTATATACAACATTATTTAATGAGTAGGGGTTGGGGTCTTAGAAGATGAGGGTAGAATCTTCAGCAAATAATATAGGTTTAAGAATGTTAGAGCCATTAGGTAGATCATCGCTGTATATAAGAAATAGGAGAGATCCTAGGATGCTGCCTTGAGGCACTCCTACAGTTAATGGTAGAGTGGGAGATGTTATATCATTGATGGCTACATATTGGTGTATGTCACTAAGATGGGATCGATAATAGTTTAGGGCAAGGCTTCGGATTTCATAATGGTGAAGTTTAAGTAAGAAGTAGTTATGGTTAACAGTATCAAAGACCTTTCACAAGTCAATGAAGAGTCCAATCTGAAACTCATTTTTGTCAAGGGATGCGTAGATTATATCAAGCAGACTAATGATTGCATCGTTAGTGGATTATATTGCATCGATTGTAGATTATATCAAGCAGACCAATGATAGCACTTTGTTTCACTATACAATGGAATGTGAAAAATCTTGGAATTCAGAGATAACACCAACAATGGAGTCCAAGAAATGTGTATGTATTTCATTCATAATGATATACTACCTGGAATCTTATCAAAGAATCCAAAATTTGCTTACTGTATGTAATGCATCCACATGACTGTAAAGCTGCCGCCAAGTTTCAAGTTCATGTCGACATGAACTTGAAACCGGCCATATACTGCAGGTATGTTGACGACATTTTTACACAGGTACATGATGTCAGACATCTGCAGGAGCTAAAAGTGGCATTTGAGCGGAATTCTGTGTTGCGTTTCACTTACGAGATGGAGAAGGATGGGAAGCTGCCCTTTCTAGATGTAACGGTCATGGAAAGGAGCGGAGGTTTCCACACTGCAGTCTACACTAAGGAAACAAACATAGGAATGTGCCTCAATGCCAACAGTGACTTCCCAGACAGGTTCAAGAGGAGTGTTGTTAACGCTTATGTCGACCGTGCTCTCAGCCCCAGCTCAGGTTGAAAGCAAGTCGATGAAGAGCTCTGTAGGGTAAGGCAGGTCCTAGTCAACAACGGCTTCTCCAATGGTTTCGTTGAAGACTTCATAAGAAGGAAGGTGACACGCAATGCAACCTCTGAAGAGACAACTAACACAACACCTAAACCCCCTATTAGACTATTTTACAGGAACTTCTTTTCCACAGCCTATAAAACGGAGGAAAGGGTCCTGAAAGATATTGTCAGTAGAAACGTTATCCCAACAGACAAAAATCAGAAGATACAACTGACGATTTACTATAAAACCAGAAAAACGGCCAGCCTACTCATGAGAAACTCTCCAGACAAAAAGCAGAACGCTTAAAAAGAGACCAACGTCGTCTATGCCTTCAAATGCCCAATTGGAGACTGTAAGTCTAAAAAAAAACAGTATATAGGAAAGACAACAACATTTATTTCCAGGCGTTTAACGATGCATAAGCAACAGAGCTCCATTAAGGAACATATAATCTCTTCCCACAAACAAACCATCACCAGAGAAATCTTAGCAAACAAAACAGAAATCATCGATAGATACAGCGATAGCAGGCGGCTTGACATCTGCGAAGCACTACACATCAAGAAGTCAACACCAGCAATCAGCAGCCAATTACTTTTATATATATATATATATATATATATATATATATATATATATATATATATATATATATATATATATATATACATATATATATATATATATATATATATATATATATATATATATATATATATACATATATATACATATATATATATATATATATATATATATATATATATATACATATATATATATATATATATATATATATATATATATATATATATACATATATATACATATATATATATATATATATATATATATATATATATACATATATATATATATATATATATATATAAATATATATAAATATATATATATATATATATATATATATATATATATAAATATATATATATATATATATATATATATATATATATATATATATATATATATATATATATATATATATATATATATATATATATATATATATATATATATATTGTTACGAACCCGGATCCAGCGTCCGAGCCTGGAGCAGTGACAACCACGCCATCTGTGGGTCAGCTCCCGAAACCCCCGCCAAACGAACGACGAGACCTAGTGAGGACAGCGTGTACTGGCCTCGAGGACCAGTTTCCAGTCTGGTTCAGCGCTCAACACCGCCGCTCCTGACCTCTGGTGAGGTGGTGCTCCGACGACAGCGCCATCTATGGACTGGATACGTCAGGTGTTTGCGCCCGCCACCGTAAGTGAGGAGTATTAGTGTCCCGGTTATTAATGACGTGTCTGCTTACAGAGCCGACCTGGGACCACTGTGTTGAAGGTGGAGTCAGTCTACCCGAGGCAGCCAGTCTCCATACTGTGAAGTTTGCTGCAGCTGTTGTGACGTCGTCCCCCCGGAAGAACACTGTGGTGTGTTAAGCCTGCCAACGGAGTGGCTGTGAAAGGATTTACCCGGGACCGACGGTTGGAGACGATAATCCACTGGGGTATTGAGGACAGGAGGGTGATTGGTGATATCACACGAGACTCCTGTCTAGGGCGTACCCCTTTTATCGTTCGTGGAGTGGCCGTACCAGCCTTGGTGGCTCAGTACCTGCCAGCAGACCTGCTGGACGTGTGGTTGACGGCCTCCACGACGGTGCCCCCAGTGGACCTGTGTTGTGGCTGACCTGTGGCCAGGGTAGGCTCGGCGTTCTCAGAGGACACGTCTTGAGGCCACGAAGAAAGCACCGCGGACTCAGCACCTAGCTTCTTATTCAAGAGTCTTCAGCAGAAGACTAGATTGTGCACGATCCCCTTGTAAAGTGTTAATACCCCTCCCCCTTGTGTACTCTTTTATTCTATATATTTAAACGGTGATGGTGAACATTATATTATATTAAGTTCTTAACTTTCTTTCCCTACTCCCTTTTAAGTTACTTGCGTCACGGATCTCATCCCTTGATAGCCACTACTGGCTTGGGAACGGATACATATATCTTCCTCTAACAACATCAGAGTGAGAACCCCGTTGCGTCCCGAGAGGGCCGTAACATATATATATATATATATATATATGTCGTACCTAGTAGCCAGAACGCATTCTCAGCATACTATGCAAGGCCCGATTTGCCTAATAAGCCAAGTTTTCATGAATTAATGTTTTTTCGACTACCTAATCTACCTAACCTAACCAAACCTAACCAAACCTAACTTTTTCGGCTACCTAACCTAAAATATAAAGATAGGTTAGGTTAGGTAGGGTTGGTTAGGTTCGGTCATATATCTACGTTAATTTTAACTCCAATAAAAAAATATTAACCTCATACATTATGAAATGGGTAGCTTTATCATTTCATATGAAAAAAATTTAAGAAAATATATTAATTCAGGAAAACTTGGCTTATTAGGCAAATCGGGCCTTGCATAGTAGGCTGAGAAGTGCGTTCTGGCTACTAGATACGATATATATATATATATATATATATATATATATATATATATATATATATATATATATATATATATATATATATATATATATATATATATATATATATAAATTTATATTATTAAATATAACCGAAAAAGTAAGATTAATAATTCTAACACAAATTTTCTCAATGTTTCTTATATTTCTTTTCACTGTTGATGGTAACTGAAAAATCAATTCTCCAAAATTCACTTTTATTTCTAGTCTGACGCAACAATTGAACGCGTTTTGTAAAACTTATTACATTTTCACAGACTTTAGTTTACACACACACAACTATAACTAAACAGAGTTTAAACAGCTTCGATTTTATACATGCATTTGGGTGAGGTGACATTTTAATACAGTTTTGGATGAGGTGAAAACAAACTTTCAACACAAGACAGAACACGAAACAATGGGTATAATATTTTTTAAGTTAAAGGGAAGAATGGAAGTAACTACAAAGGGCCTATTGGTCCATATTTCTTGATGCTTCTATATTGGTGCGGAGTCTTGAAGTGGGTAGAATATAGATGTGCATTAATTGGCAGGGATAAGAGCCTCGTTGGACGTAGAATCACTGTTTACCAACGTACCTGTGGATGAAACAATCGGGATGATAGCAGACAGAGTGTATCGTGATCCGGACTGTACTCCTCTTGACATACCAGAAAACATTCTAAGGAAACTACTCCAAGCTTGTACTAAAGAGGCACCCTTCTTAAGCCCGGATATGCACATGTATAAGCAAGTAGATGGGGTCGCCATGGGTTCTCCCCTAGGTGTCCTGTTTGCGAACTTCTACATGGGTACCATCGAACAAAAGGTTATAGTCGACATGAACTAGAAACCGGCCATATACTGCAGGTATGTTGACATTTTTACACAAGTACCTGATGTCAGACATCTGCAGGAGCTGAAGGAAGAATTTGAGCGGAATTATGTGTTGTGTTTCACTTACGAGATGGAGAAGGATGGGAAGCTGCCCTTTCTAGATGTATCAGTCATGGAAAGGAGCGGAGGTTTCCACACTGCAGTCTACACTAAGGAAACAAACATAGGAATGTGCCTCAATGCCAACAGTGACTGCCCAGACAGGTACAAGAGGAGTGTCGTTAACGCTTATGTCGACCGTGCTCTCAGCCACAGTTCAGGATGGAAGCAAGTCGATGAAGAACTCTGTAGGGTAAGGCAGGTCCTAGTCAACAACGGCTTCTCCAATGGTTTCGTTGAAGACATCATAAGAAGGAAGGTGAAACGCCATGCAACCTCTTAAGAGACAACTAACACAACACCTGTACCCCCTATTAGACTATTTTACAGGAACTTCTTTTCCACAGCTCATAAAACGGAGGAAAGGGTCATGAAAGAAATTGTTAATAGAAACGTTATCCCTACAGACAAAAATCAGAAGATACAATTGACGATTTACTATAAAACCAAGAAAACGGATAACCTACTCATGAGAAACTCTCCAGACACAAAGCAGAACGCTTTAAAAATAGACCAACGTCGTCTATGCCTTCAAATGCCCACTTGGGGACTGTAAGCCTCAAAGAATTCAGTATATAGGCAAGACAACAACATCTCTTTCCAGGCGATTAACGATGCATAAGCAACAGGGCTTCATTAAGGAATATATAATCTCTTCCCACAACCAGACCATCAACAGAGAAGTCTTAACAAAAAACACGGAAATCATCAATAGATACAGCGATAGCAGGCGGCTTGATATCTGCGAGGCACTACATATTAAGAAGTCGACTAGCAATCAACAGCCAATTAATGCACAACCATATTCTACCCACTTCAAGACTCCACACCATTATAAAAGCATCAAGAAATATGGGCCAATAGGCCCTTTGCAGTTACTTCCATTCTTCCCTTTAACTTACAAAATATTATACTCATTGTTTCGTGTTCGATATTGTGTTGAAAGTTTGTTTTCACCTCATCCAAAACTGTATTAACATGTCACCTCACCCAAGTGCAGGTATAAAATCGAAGCTGTTTAAACTCTGTTTAGTTATAGTTGTGTGTGTGTAAACTAAAGTCTATGAAAATGTAAAAAGGTATTACGAAACGCGTTCAAGTGTTTCATCAGACTAGAAATAAAAATGAATTTTGGAGAATTGATTTTTCAGTTACCATCAACATCAGTGAAAAGAAATATAAGAAATATTGAGAAAATTCGTGTTAGAATTATTAATCTTACTTTTTCGGTCATATTTAATAATTATATATATATATATATATATATATATATATATATATATATATATATATATATATATATATATATATATATATATATATATATATATATATATATTGTGACGATAATCTCTTTCAAGAGAGATTGAGCCTGCTCTTCCCTACAAAGTACATAAAAATAAAAGACAATATAGAAGATACGTCCAGCAAGTATCGCCAAATGTTTTGCCCAGAGAGCAAATCGTACCCAGCACACAGTGACACCTGCTAGCTACCGCCACCGTAAACAGCAAACTGCTTGTCCTTTGCCTGCCTGTCGCTGATTGGCTGGTGTCCCGTCGCACCTGCCCTCCGCCCTCCGCCACAAGTTGATGTCTGGGCTGCAGTGCTTCAGTATTGTCAGAATATCTCAGTGCTCCTTGCAGTTGACATCTCTCGCTGGTAGACTAAGCCTTGGCTTTCGTGTACTAAGGGAGGTGCCGGCTCGAAGCCAAAATTCCACCACCATTAATATTTATTTTGCTATCACTGTAACTCACTTGTCTTAACGTAACTTTTCATTTGCCAGTGATTATTCATATTATTTTGTTTGTTGACTTGTCTTTTATATTTTATGTGCTTAACTTTATTCATGTCTTGTTTCTCTAAAGTAATTAAAATTTCATTGTTAATTTACTTGTGTTTTGTGTGTCTTCCCATTACCTTACCACAGACGAAAGCTCCAGCTTTTCTCTTTTTTTTCTATAATGTGACAAGGCCCTGCCCCTAGCTTTTGAAACAGCCGAACACCAACGGATTACCGTCACAATATGTATATATATATATATATATATATATATATATATATATATATATATATATATATATATATATATATATATATATATATATATACATATATATATATATATACATATATATATATATATACATATATATATATATATATATATATATATATATATATATATATATATATACATATATATATATATATATATATATATATACATATATATATATATATACATATATATATATATATACATATATATATATATATATATATATACATATATATATATATACATATATATATATATATATACATATATATATATATATACATATATATATATATATATATATATACATATATATATATATATATATATACATATATATATATACATATATATATATATATATATACATATATATATATATATATATATATATACATATATATATATATATATATATATATACATATATATATATATATATATATATATATATATACATATATATATATATATACATATATATATATATATATATATATATATATATATATATATATATATATATATATATACATATATATATATATATATATGAATGTATATATATATATATGTAAGGGGTACCACCTCTGGTGCAAGTGTAGGGACCCATAGCCTCGGAGAAGAAAATTAAGAGTACTCAGAGAAGACCTTGTGGATCCTCACTGAACAATTTGATATTTTCTTCTCCTACCACCCCTATTCTTTTTATGTGTGTATATTTATCTAACTTTATTTGAAAATGTCATTACACAAAAAAAGTTATAATATTGATTACATGCAGGGTACAAGGCTGCATGTCACAAGTTAAATAGCTCCTCCAGCTCCTCAGATGGCGGGCAGGAACCATGGATGTAGTGAGCATTTCCTCTCTGGATTGCCACAATAAGGCGCTGAAAAAGAAAACTGGCAGCTCTATGGTCTCTAGTTGTTTCGATTAGCTTAGACCCCAACTCCTTCAAAAAGCTAGCAGCACTTTTACCCCCAGGCTCCAAGTATCTGAGGCAATGGGGACAAAATTGTAGTGGTGCTCAAGGTCTCTGTATTTACGTGACTTGGCAGCTTCCCGGTGATTGGCAGCAGCTCCTGCTTGTGTAGCACTGAAGTCAACATTGGTATTGGCTAAATTTGAAACGCAAGTGTAGTCCCACACCAACTGTCTACCATTCTTCCAGGGGTTCACCGTGATTCCATCTGGGCGACCGACAGGCTCATCAGAGTTGCGGGACATTAGGTAATGAGGCTCTCTCTCTGCTGGACAACCGGCTGTGGTAAGGCTTCTCTTAATGTCATTGACCTCACCGTGTCTTGCATGCCATCCTCCTGTCCTTTGGCAGAGAAGGCCATGCCGTCCGTACCTGTCGGCCACTGCCTAGCCGCAAATACACCTGTATTCGGTGTGGATTGGGGCAGGGAGACAGAGAGCCATGGCAGTTCGGAGGGCCTGCGGTGTGAGACGGGTGCCGGTTGCTGACATTGGGATTGCTAATAGGAAATCTCCTGCATGGGGAGCTGTTACAGCTCTCAGTCGGGCAGTGTCATGTGGTGTTGTCGCAGCTTCTAGTAAAGTCGCAGCTTCTTGGTGGGCAATGGGGCGATCCCAGCTGGATTGCTTATGGGCTTCAGAAGGCGGTGGTTGGGGTGCTGGTCCTGCGAGAGAGACCCATTTGGTTGTGCAGTCTGTGAAGCTGGGATCATGTACCCCTGCCTATTGAACTAGGTGCTCAGGTAGGATTTCCTTCACCAAGTTGTCAGACCCCCTTGAAGAGGACAGGAACGCTGGTACAGCAATTTGTGTTGCTGTGCGCAAGCCAAGGCTCCCCCCCCCCCCCCGAGTCTGACATGAAGGGAGGCCTGTTTCCACTGTGAGTCACTGAGGGAAAGATTGAGGGCTTTTTCTAGTGTTGATTTCAGCAAGCTGTCGTACTCTTCTAATTTAATATTGTTGAAAGATGGCGAACATCTTAGAAAGTAGGTCAGCCTGGGGAGGGACAAGCATCTGGTGATGAGGTAAAGTGCATCATGGGCATCGATGTCTTCAATCCTCTCGTTCATCCTCTTCAGGTCAGTGATCTTCTTACCAAGGACCTTGTCGATGGAATTCCTTCCAAGAGGAGCACCTAGGAGTGTGCTGTCCTCAGGGTTGGCTGTATGAATGTCAGGCAAAACGACCTTTATTTGCTCTATTATGTGCTGGTTGGTGGAGGTTATTTCGCACTTGGAAGGGTTCAGGGTGAGGCCTAGGCTTGCTCCTTGCTCCTGAATTATTCTTATGTCGTCCAAGAGTGAGGCTGGGGAGCCAGCTAGAGTACCATCGTCCAAAAACCAAATGTTGAGCTCACTGGACAGGTTATCGGTGACTTCCTTGATGACTAGGCAGAAAAGAAAAGGAGCAAGGGGGTCACCCTGTTGGACACCTTGTGATTCAATATCATGTTCCCCAAAAAGCAGAGTTAGATTCTTGCTGTAGCATGAGTTTACAACCGGGTAGAGGGAAGGAAAAAGAAGATGAACCGCACTGAGTACTGCATCCCTTCTAACCAGATTGAATGTATTTTTGAAGTCCAGCTTTATCAGGGCTTTTTCCATCCGTAATGTTGGCAATGTAGGTTCTAGCTGCAAGAGCCGCTGCCTCACCCCCTTGGGGAATGCCAAACCCAAGCTGTTTTGGCTTCAGCATGTCGGCTGCTGCCTGACTAACTGCTCTAGCAGCAGCCTTAGCGACGAGACGCCGGAGTGAATTGCCCACAGCTATCGGTCTGATTCCTCCATCTTTTTTCCTCGGGGCACAGAGGTTAGCGCCAAAAAAGAGAGGCCGTATGGTCTCTGGTATGTTGCCAGCTAGACATGTGTTGGCGAATCTAGTTTGTTCCACCAGGAGGCCCTGTGCAATGTCTCCCAGTGCAGGGTTGAGCATTTGTTTGATGTGGTTGGGTCTTAGTCCTGTGAACTCACCTGCTGATCCTGGTGGGAAGGATAAAGCTGCTTTATGCACCATGGATTCGAGCACACACAGGGGTTCTGCTCTGGTGACACCAACTAGGGGGAAGACTGTCATCACGAGGAGCTCTGGGTGGGTGTTTTTTCCTCAGGGACTGTGCTGTATCGGCATCCCTCGTGGCAACTGTCTTCACTGGTGATGCCCCCTCCCCGCTCAGCTCGTTGTCGCCGTGTGGGGGCTTCGTGGGCGGCTGCTGGAGTGTGATGCTCCTTAGGACAGTCCTCTGTCCTTTTCTAGCCTTGTGCTCCTGCTGCCGTCCTCTCCAATTCTGCTGGGCACCTTTTCCTTTTCCTTCTGTTTCGTTTTTCTCCCCCCTCTTCTCCTATCTGCTTGCCGTTTCCTGCCGACCATTTGCTCGTTCTGATTCTTCCATGGACTTCTTCTATTTTGACGCCCGGGTGCTTGAGGAGGCATACTCATGCACCCGTATAACTGCAGTACCCGACGTCGAGAGCGAGGGGAACCTTTTATTGTCAATCCCCACTTCGTCACTGAACCCGATCTCGACGGACTGTCGGTTTCTTAAGGTGGCGTTTGTGGGGCGTATACTCACGACGCACCCCTAGGAGGCCCCGACAAGATCGGCGATAGCTTCTTGTTGGGTGTCCTGCCTCTAATTGTGGCTCCATGGTGGGTGTGGGGGCACATTCGTGAGTGAATTCTTAATTTCGTCAAGATGATAACCCCTGTTTCGGCTGCTTCTGGCTTACCTTTTCAGGCTCGTGGGGTGGGCGACCAAGCCCCCGAGTCGGTCCGTATTGGAAGACCGGGCTCTGTAGCCTCCGCTGCATTGGGCCCCGACCTTGCTCCTCCTTTGGCCTCTCTGACTCCTTCCCCTGGCTCCCCTCCCTCCTCTGTGGTTGGGTCGAGCCCCAAGCCCCCAGTGGTGACTACCTCGTCCCCTGGCGCGGCTCCTTCTCTAGTTGTAACTACTGCGCCTTTTAACCCCTCTCTCTCTGGGGGTTCTCACCGCCGTCCTCGTCACGGCCGCCCTCGCTCGATTCCTTCCAGTTCTGCTACCTATCAAGCCTTGTTTGGTCCCGTTCTGTGGGCCAAATATTTTGATCTCCTCCCTCTTGATTCTGCGCCTCCTGACGATTTCTCCCTTCATCGACATCTCATTGATTCCGTGGATGCCTCCATTACTTTCAACCCCACTCGTCTCGGTACACGTGTCGTTGCTGCTCCTTCTCAGGATGCTGCTTCCCGCTTGGCTGCCTTATCCTGCCTTGGCGAGACCCCCGTTCGGGTCTCGAAGAACGTTCAATTGAATGCCAGTGTTGGCACTATTTTGCTCCCGCCCCATGTTGCAACCGGTGTTCGGGACCTGCGCGACTGCCACGACGATATTCGCCATATCCTCGCTGCCCAGGACCATTCTATTCTCCAGGTGGACACGTTTACTCGTACCCCTCGTGGTAGTCGCCGTCAACCCCTCCGGGTTGTGAAGATTACCTTTGATGGTAGGACCCTTCCACCCTCTGTCATTCTTGCTGGTGCCAGGTGCTCTGTCCAGGAGTACATTCCTTCTCCTCGGCTCTGCAACAAGTGCTGGAGGTTTGGGCATGGTGCCCTCCGCTGCTCCGGGACTGTCTCTCTCTGTCCTTTGTGTGGTGGCGAGGGTCACTCTAAGTCGGAGTGCACTTCTCCCCAGGCTCGTTGCCTCAACTGCGGTGAGGCCCATCCTACCTTCTCCCGTGCGTGTGTCCATTACAAGCTTGAGGCAGCCGTCCTCAACCTGAAGCACCGGGAGCGTTTATCTTTTCCTGAGGCGAGGCGCCAGGTTCGCCGGCTCCCGCCTTATGCTAATATCTCTTATGCTCGCGTGTTGCGCTCTTCCTCTCCTCGTCCTTCCCGCCTTCCTCAGACTCACAACCGTTTCCGGGCCTTGGACCCTGATGCGCCCACTGCCCCCTCCTCTGTTCCTTTGGGTTCTCTCCCGAAGGATCCTCCTCCTGGTCCTCTGTCTGGGGTTCCCCTTCCTTCTACCCGGTCTGTCGTGTCTTCTGTGTCTTCTTCCTCGTCCCCCTCCGATCCTCCTTCCCATCCTCTTCCTCCATCTATTGGCTCTCCCCACCGCCTGTCGGTGCGGGCGGATGTCCATCGCTCTCCTAACGGCCGTCGTGTGTGCTCTCGTTCGTCTTCTCCTGTTGAGACACTGGAATCCGTTGCCCGGTACGTAGTTGCTGGGACACCGGTCTCTTTAAGTCAGAAGCGTAAGCCTGGCTCCTCTCCTTCCTCTTCCCCGGCGGGTAAGAAGGCTTCGCTTTCTTCCTCAGCTCCTCCTTCTGGCTCTGTTGCTCCTTCCCCTCCCGTTTCAGTGCTTGCGCCCCCTGTTCCTGCTATGGAGGTTTCTTTGGCCCCTGCTTCCCTTTCGGTTGCTGCTCTTGCTGGGGTGCGCTCCCCTCTTTCTACTCCCCCTCCTCCTCCTGCTGTCCTTGACGGCTCCTCTCCGTTGTCTCCTCCTCTTCCTCCTCCTCCTCCGGACCCTGCCCGCCCACCTCTGCTCTGTTCTCCCGTTTCCTTCCCTCCGTCTTTGCTCAGTTTACCCATGCCCCCTAACCCTGACTTTGCTGACCCTGATCCCGACCCTGATATTCTTTAACGTGCTCTGTTGGTCTTTCGCCTTTGTTTCTTCCTTGTTCTCTGTTTTTGTCCTTTCTCTTCTCGTCGTTGTCCATTCTTCAATGGAACGTTCGAGGTTATTACGCCAATTTCCTCGAACTCCAACTTCTGATTTCGCGGTTTTCGCCCCTTTGTGTCTGTCTCCAGGAGCCAATGCTTGGTGCTCGTCCTGGTCGTTTTCGTGGCTATTCCTTTCTCTCCCCTCCCCCCCAGCCATTGCTGGGGCTTCTAATTCTTCTGCTCTTTTGATTCGGGCTGATGTTCCCTTTGTTCCTTTACTTTTTCCTTCGCCTCTCCATTGTTCTGCTCCTCGTATCTTTGTGGGGAAATGGTACACAGTTTGTTCCATTTATCTCCCCCCCGAGTGTCCCGCTCTCTCTTCCTGATTTGAAACACCTCCTGGACTCCTTGCCGGAGCCTGTGCTCCTGCTGGGTGACTTCAATTGTCGTCATTCTCTTTGGGGTGACGTTCTGACGAATACCCGGGGTCGCCTCCTTGAGCCGTTTCTCCTCTCTTCTTCCCTGTCTCTTCTGAATTCTGGTGAGCCCACTCATTTGGACTCTCGGACTCGCACCCTTTCTTGTCTTGATCTTTCTCTCTGCTCTTCTTCTCTTTACTTAGATTTCACGTGGCAGGTATTCTTGATGACCTCCATGGAAGTGATCATTTCCCCATCCTTGTTTCCTTTTTCTCTTTTCGCCCTTCCCTCTCTTTCCCTAGGTGGCAGTTTGCTAAGGCAGACTGGACCCTATTTACCCTCAGTGCTGCTCTCCCTGACCTCTCCCTTCTGCCTCTCTCTCGCGCTCTCCTCCTTTTTCATGACACTGTCTTCAACGCTGCCCTCCGCTCTATTCCTCGCTCTTCCTCTCGGGGTCCACGGAAGTGCGTTCCCTGGTGGAATGCGGACTGTGCTCGGGCTGTCCGCTGTAAGTGTGCAGCCTGGAAGAGGCACCGCCGTAGGCAGACGACCGATTCTTTTCTTTTCTTTCGGAAAGCGAGTGCGGTGGCCCGTAGGGCCATCCGTACGGCTAAACGTGAATGTTGGGCATCTTATGTCTCAACAATTACGTCCGAGACCCCTCTGGCCCAGATCTGGAAGCGTATCCGCAAGATAGCGGGTAAGTTCGTTCCCGATGTTTCACCGGTCCTTCACCTCCATGATACTCTTGTGGCGGACCCGTTGCAGGTCGCTTCCGAACTGGGTTCCCATTTTTCTTCTGTTAGCTCTGGTCTTCATCTTCCCCAATCTTTTCTTCTTCGTAAACCTGTCCTTGAGTCTCGTCCTTTAGATTTCTGCACTCATCTTCAGCTTCCCTATAATGATCCCTTCTCTCTCTCTGAACTTCGTTCTGCCCTGGCCCTCTGCGGTTCTACGGCGGCGGGCTCCGATGGTATTCATTATGAGATGCTTCGCCATCTCCCTCCGAGCACGTCTCAGTATTTACTGAGTCTGTATAATCGGATCTGGGAGTCGTCGTCAGTCCCTGAGGACTGGCTCGATGCCGTTGTCCTCCCTGTTCGCAAACCGGGGTCTCTGGGTACTTCCCCTAAGGACTTTCGCCCTATTGCTCTCACAAGTTGTGTCTGCAAACTCTTTGAACGTATGGTTAACGTTCGTCTGATGTGGTTCCTGGAACACCATCACCTCCTCTCCCCTTCTCAATTTGGTTTCCGCAAGTGCCGCAGCACGACAGATGTCCTGGTGAACTTGGAGGTCTATATTCGTACTGCTTTTGCTGCGAAGACCTCCGTTGTTGCCGTCCTTTTTGACCTAGAAAAGGCTTACGACACCACTTGGCGTTATCATATCCTGTCTCAACTTCATTCTTTTGGCCTTCGTGGTCATCTCCCTCTCTTTCTCCGCAGCTTCCTCTCTCGTCGTTCCTTTCGGGTGCGCCTTGGTACCGCTCTCTCTCCCTCTTTTCAGCAATACGAAGGTGTGCCCCAGGGTAGTGTTCTGAGCACTACTCTTTTTCTTGTTGCCCTCAATGGTCTTCTTTCCTCTCTTCCTTCTGGTGTCTTCTCCGCTCTCTATGTCGATGATCTTACCCTTTGTTGTCAGGGTGATGATTCGCCTCTCCTTCAACGCCGGCTTCAACTTGCAATTGATGCCGTGTCGTCTTGGGCCACAGGTCATGGCTTCAAGTTCTCTACTTCTAAGACTTGTGCCATGACTTTTACGCGGAAACGGGTTGTTCTTCGTCCCTCTTTGTCACTTTATGGTCTTCCCCTTGAATACAAAGATTCCGCGAAGCTTTTGGGGTTATTCCTTGACACTCGTTTGTCTTGGTCTCCCCATATCTCTTACCTCCGTGTTGAGTGCTCTAAGGCCCTTACCCTCCTTCGGGTCTTGTCCCATACTTCTTGGGGGGCAGATAGGCGCACTCTCCTTGCTTTACATTCCTCTCTCGTCCTGTCTAAGCTCGATTATGGTTGCCCTGCTTACTCGTCTGCTTCTCCTTCTACTCTTCGCCGTCTTGATGCTTTGCACCATACTGGGTTGCGCCTCAGTTCTGGTGCCTTTCGTTCGACTCCCATCCTTAGCTTGTATGTTGACACTGGCTTCCTGTCTCTCCAGGACCGCCGTGATCGCTACTGTCTTCGCTATCTTGCGCGGTCCTTGCAACATCCTTCCTCTCGCCTCTGTCGTGCTTTAACTTTTACCCCTCCTGCGGTTCCTGTTCCTCTTCACCACCTCCCTCTTTCTGTCCGGTTATCTCGCCTACAGGATTCTCTCTCCGTTCGTATTTCTGATGTTTCTCCTCGTGTTGTTCCTTCTTTGCCCCCGTGGAGGGTCCCTCTTCCGCGGTTTTGTACTTCCTTGACCCGTATCACTAAAGCTTTTACCCCTCCTACGGTTCTAAAACGCCTTTTCCTCGAGCACTTTTCTTCTCACTCCCGCTCCGTTTCTGTCTTCACCGATGGGTCTAAGTCAGCGGACGGTGTTGGCTACTCTGTTGTTTTTCCTGATCGCACTTATATGTGTCGCTTGCCTCCGGAGACTAGCATCTTTACGGCGGAACTTTATGCTATTCTCTATGCTCTTCGTCTCCTGCTTTCTCGTTGTCAGTCTTCCTTTGTGGTTGTTGTTGACTCTCGTAGTGCCCTCATGGCTCTCGGGTCCTTTAATCCGGTTCATCCAGTAGTTGTCGAGATCCAGCATTGGCTGTTTCTCGTTCACAGTAAATTTAAGTCGGTTGAGTTTTGTTGGGTTCCCAGCCATATTGGTGTGTCTTTAAATGAGCGTGCGGATGCTGCCGCTAAGGAAGCTGTCCGCTCTTGTCCCATCTCTCGTAAAGGCATTCCGTATTCCGACTTTTACCCAGTTATCCATTCCTCAGTTCTTACCCGTTGGCAGGCTTCTTGGTTGTCTGTTACTGGTAACAAGCTACGTACTATTAAATGTTGTGTTTCCTCGTGGCCGTCCTCCTTCCACCGTAACCGGCGGTGGGAAACAGCTCTGGCGAGGTTGCGTATTGGCCATACTCGCTTAACCCATGGTCACTTGATGGAGCGCCGCCCTGCTCCTTATTGTCCTAGTTGCATTGTCCCTCTTACGGTCGTGCATGTCCTTCTTGAATATCCTGACTTCCAGGACGAGCGTGTGTCTTGCTTTCTGACCGCCCCTCGCGGTCACCTGTCCCTCGATAGAATTCTTGGTGACTCGGATACTTTTGATATCGTTCGCCTTATGCGTTTTTGTTCTCGTATTGGCATCCTTGGTGATATTTAGCGCCCTCTGATTATTTTGCGTATTTGATGGTGCTACATAGCCTTCCCGGTTTGGTGCCTTCTTTTGATAATTACTTACTTACTTCACTGGTGATGATTCTGATTGCCCCTATTGTGTTGCCTTCTATTTTCTTGCCGACTGTTGCTCTGATTTTGGATGCCTCGGTTCTGCTGTTGATACCTTTCCTGCGGTGGGTGTTTTTGGCACGGGTGTGGAGGGGTGCCTGGTTGTCCTCTCTAGGAAAACTATTTATAGCCATAATGACTGAGGAAGCTAGTGATTTCTCTCCTTGCAGGGACAGCTAGGCATATGTTTCCAAACAGAAGGTTGCGCTATGCTTGGATGGTTCCGGGAGAGTCATTGACCTTTTTCAAGAGGCTGGATAGTTTGGCTGCTGCCTGGGGCCAGGCAGCTTTGGGGGATGTGCTGGAAGGTTCCAACCTATGTTGCTTTGATGGCTTCTAGTAGATTCTCAGTCGAAATGAAGCTGTTGGAGATGTTTTCCCCGACTGCTGGAGTGGGGCCTTGATTGATACTCTCTTTGAGAGGGCGCCACATACCCGGACAATCGGTTCCGTTGTGAGCATGCTTGCGCACATGTCAGTTACGCTCGAGTCTCCACACCTTGTCGCACATTTGGCAGGTGCCGAACCTGTCATCGCTTAATGGCTCCTTTTGGCTTAGAGAAGCCGGGCTGTCAGTCGTAATCTGCGACATCGGCGGGCGCTGGGAGGGCGCTGGGCGGGCTCTGGGCAGGCGCTGGGTGGAAAATGATAGTTTAAATGTTGGCAAGATAGTTGCCAAGGCTGCAATCAATAAAGAAGATTGAACAGAATCTTGTTACCAAATAGGTCCCTCGAGTTATTAAATGAGCTCCTTGACGAGCTTGAAGAAAACATTGCAAACTGGAAGTAAACTGGTAAAATACCCGTAATCCTTGTACTGTATCCGTATTTCGCTTTAGTAGATAAATGACTTGGGTTAAAAAGCATGTAGTGTATTGTATAGACAAACATCTTCTAAATGACCATGCAATATCTCCACTGGTCAGTTGTGTATTAGTGAAAAGAGCTACCATCAAGGTATGATTAAATGTATATTCCTATTGAAATCTAACTAGCCGACAATTATACTGCATTTAGCTTAGATTTGTTCATCGGACCTAAGTATTTCATCAAGACCTTTTGAGCCCTAATCGTTTTTTGCACTACTGCTCACCTAGAGCATGGAGTCGGTAAACAAATTAGACGCCTTGCAGCAATAATAAAAATCATGTGACAAGTAGTCTGCACTGGCAAGCTCCAGATGCATTAAAGATATCTTCAATAATATTTATATATTTAATAAAATAAATGCAAACTTCCAGGAGCCTCATGCCAGTGGTTGTTAATGATCTAATAACTGGGCAATCAATGATGTGTTTGAGATTGTGACCTGGTTCCTGCCTAGTGTTACCGCCTGGAGTGCTCAGGATGGCGAGATCAGTCGCCTGTACCCAAAGGTAACTATCCTAACCTGATCTTGGCAAAGTGTCAGTCTGGTGGAAGTTTTGTGCCGCCCATCAACATTTGTTCCCATCCGAAACAGCCTTTTATAATATACTTACAGGCCATAAGAGTAATTTGTTGGACCCGAATATTCGGACCAACAATGTCTTTTCAATATACGGGTGATACCCAGGTTAATTTAACCGTATTTGCAGCCTAATATGCGTGTGACAATGCAATTATGGGGGTTATAAGAGTATGCAAAATATTCATTACTCTTTAATTTCGTGTGCAACGAGTCTACACCTGTGGATAAAAAAAAAATTGTTAACGTGACTTTGTATTTCTGCCCGTGTCGAAAACTTTTCGATACTGTGCCCAAGTCACGTTCGTCCAACACGTCACCTGGGCTACCCAGAACGTTCACTGGTAGATTCTTTTTATAAAGACCTATAGCAGGCAGCTGAAGTAAGTTTTTAATGCAATTTCATTGTTAAACACTTCCGCTATGCAAGGGGGTAGTTTATATACTAACAAGCATATTTAGAAAAAAGTCACAGGTCTACTAATGAAATATAAAACAAGATAGCGTTTTCACCATAAATAGTTCCTTCTTGCGTAGAGACCCGTGTAACCAGGGAGCATTCCGTAGTAAAAGTCTTCAGCGCAACTATGGTATACAAAAAACTGCTCAAGATTTCTTTCCATTGTTGCACAATAAATATTAGATCATTAAAATTTTAAATAAAATTGATCGTTTTATCAAGTTTTTATTTCAGGCAAGACAAGTACAATAAATTAAGCATAGTATCTGGCGGTGGTGGACGTAACCGTAGTAGTTACTATTTGGGTGATGGTAGTTACTATATCCTGCACGAGTTCTTGTGTAGATACCACAGGGACCGTCTGGATCTGCAAAATACAAACATTATTGACGTTTGTGTAATAAAGTTAATGAACACTTCCACAAGTTCAAGACTACATAGTTACCTCATGAGTGACAGCCACGTGGGTGATGGTCTGCCAGTATTTAACAGTATCTGTTGTGGTAACAAACTGACTGTAGATGGAGACCATTGTGCTCACTGGGTAGACCCCCACCGTAGCCGTTACCAACACTACCGGTGTGGAGGTGACCCTTATCACAGAGGTCACTGTCTGTGGCTGCTGAGAAACAAACTCCCATTGGGTGGTTGTCTGGGTGACTGTCAGGGTGATCGCTGTCTGCTCAGTAACCCAGACGTCAGAGGTTGTAGTCTCCCGCAGAGTGTGGGTCAGGGTAGTCTGCAATATTATACACCATTACCAATTAGTGAAACATAAATAACAGGTTGGTTGAGAAGGGTAGTACCATGGTTACCAACCTCAGTGGTGACGGTGGAGGTTGTGGGGGTGACGACTGGCAGGGGCGCGTGGGTGCCGTAAGGTTGGTACGCCTGACCCTGGATCTGTTAGAGTGCAATTTTTAGCTTCTTTCAAAATTGCGTTTAATATTTGCAAGAGTATAGTGTAAAAATGGTAATTACCTGGGCGATACAACCGAGGAAGAGTAGAGCAAATATCGCCATCTGTATGGAAGAAAAGGCAGTGTGTAATTAGAAGTCAGAAGAGTTATTAGCTACCACGATCAAAGAATTATCAAAAGGCACCAAACCGGGAAGGCTATGCAGCACCATCAAATGTGCAGAATAATCAGAAGGTGCTAAATATCACAAAGGATGCCAATTCGAGAACTGAAACGCACAAGGCGAACAACATCAAAAGTTTTAGATTCGCCAGGAACTCTAATACAGGGACAATCGACCGCGAGGGATGGTCAGACCGTAAGATACGCTCGTCCTGGAAGCCAAGGCATTCAATAAGGACATGCATAACCATAAGAGGGACAATACAATTTGGACAACAAGGAGCAGAGTAGTGCCCCATTAAACAACCGTGAGCTAAGTGCGTATGGCCAATACACAACCTCGCAGAGTCGTTTTCCCACCACCAGTCATGGTGATAGGATGATCCTGCCAACGTTAAGGATGGAGGAATGAAAAACTGGCTCAAAGTCTCAATAAGGAATACCTTTATGGGAGATGGGACCAGAGCAGACAGCTTCCCTGGCTGCAGCCAGGGAAGCTGCACACAAGCGACCGCACGCTCAAGCAACACCAATATGGCTGGGAACCCAGCGAAACCCATCCTACTTAAATTTACTGTGTATAAGAAACAGCCAATGCTGAATCTGTACGACCACTGGATGGACAGGATTAAAGGATCCAAGAGCCATGAGGGCACTGCCAGAGTCAACAACAATCACAAAAGGAAGATTGACAATGACAAAGCCAGACTCTAAAAGCAGAGAGAATAGCATAAAGTTCTGCAGTGAAGATGCTAGTCTCCGGAGGTAGGCGACACAAGTGTGGTCAGGAAAACAGTAGCCAACACCGTCTGCAGACTTAGACCCATCGCTGAAAATGGAAATAGAGTGGGAGTGGGAAGAAGCGTGTTCAATGAAAAGGTGTTCGAGAACTGCAGGAGGGGTAAAAAGAGCTTTAGTAATACGGGCAAGGGATAAACAAAATTTAGGAAGGGGGACCCTCCAAAGGGAAAGGACAGAACAATACGAGGAGAAGCATCGGTAATACGAATCTAAAGAGAATCTTTAGAGACAACCGGACAGAAAGAGGCAGTGAAGAGGAACAGGAGCTACAGGAGGGATAAGAGTCAAAGAACGACAGAGGCGAGGGTAAGAATGTTGCAAGGACCACACATGATATCGAAGACAAGTGATCACAGCGGTCCTGAAGAGATAGGAATCCATTTTCAATATACAAGCTGTGGGCGGGAGTCTAACGAAAGGCACCAGAGCAGAGGTACAAACCATTATGGTGCATAGCATCATGGCTGAAAATTAGAAGAGGCAGAAGAGTAAGCAGGGTAACCATAATTAGTTTTGACAGTACGAGAAAGGAATGTAAAGAGCGTTCGCCTATCTGCTCCAGAAGTATGGCACAAAACCCTTTAGGATGTTAAGGGCCTTGGAGCATTCAACTCGGGTAAAAGTTATGGTGTGACCAAGACAATCGAGTTCCAAAGATTAACCCCAAAAGCTTAATGGAATTCCTGTACACAAAGAGGCGAATGATCACCCCCGACAACAGAGGGCAAGTTCGTCGACAGAGCCGAGAAGACGCAAGAAGGAAGAGGAAAGAAGACCACTGAAGGCAAGTATAAAAAAAAAAAAATTATAGTGCTCAGAACACTAACTTGGGGCACACCCTTGCATTGCCAAAAAAGAGGAAGAGAATGGCCCCAAGCCTCACTAAAGGCACGACGAGAGAGGAAGCTTTGGAGGAAGAGAGGAAGATTACCACGAAGGACAAGAGAACGAAGTTGGGAGAGAATATGATAAGACACCGCCTGGACACAAGCCTTTTCCAGGTCTAAAAATACGGCAACAACGGAGGTCATCGCAGCAAAACCAGAATTAATATAGAGCAACTTCACCAGGAATCTGTTGTGCCGAGGCATTTACGAAAAAACTAATTGAGAAGGGGAGGTGGTATAGTGTTCCAAGAACCACATCAAATTAACGTTAACCATACGTTCAAAGAGAGTTTGCAGACAATTCTAGAGGGCAATAGGTCTGAAGTCCTGAGGGCATATCCCAAGAAACCCTGGTTTCCGCACAGAGAGGACATCGTCAGTCTTCGGACTGACGACGACTCCTAGACCCGGTTATACAGACTCATACCTAGACGTGCACAAAGGGAGATTGCAAAGCATTTAATGAATGCCATCAGAGCCCGCTGCCGTAGAACCACAGAGGGCCAGGGCAGACAGAAGTTCAGAGAGAATGTATCGTTATAGGGAAGGCCGAGATGGGTACGGAAATCTAAAGGATGAGATTCAAGAACAGGATTAAGAAGGAAGGACGAAGACGAGAACCAGAGCCAACATGAAAAGTGGGAACCCAGTTCGGCCGCAACCTGCACCGGGTCCAACACAGGAGTACCACGGAGGTGAAGGACCGGCTAGACATAGGGAATGAAGTTACCCACTATCTTGTGGATGTGCTTCAAGATCCGCAACAGGTGATTTTCGGACATAATGGTGGCAACACAAGACTGCCAACACTTAACCGTACAGATGGTCCACTGCACTCCTTCCGAAATAAAAGAATCTGCCGGCGGCAGTGTCCAAGCTGAACGGTTACAGCAGACAGCCCGAGCACATTCGACATTCCACTAAGGAACGCACTTCTGCGTGTCCCTAGAGGTAGAATGAGGAATACAGTGTCCGACCATAACAAGAAATCTTCACAACCCGAAGCGGCAGACGGTGACAGCCGCGAGGGGATCTAGTGAAAACTTCCACCTGGAGAACAGAATGACCTTGGTCCTCGAGGATGTCTAATAGCCTCATGGCAGTCATATCTCTAACACCAGTTGCAGCATGATGCGGGAGGAAAACAGTGTCAACACTAGCACTTAACAGTTTTATGGAGATCCAAAGAGTAGTCTTCATCGCAGGACAATGCGGCTAAGCGGGTAGCTGTATCCTGAGAAGCAGTGAAGACATTTGTACCAAAACCGGTGGGGTTAATTTAACAGGCATCAACCTAATCAACAAAGTTTTTATAGAGGGAGAAATCTTGAGGAGGTGCAGAACCCAACTGGAGGCATCATTATTTAGCCCCATGAAGTAGGACCAAACAACGGTGGTATGCATTAGTATGAGAAGGGATCGTGTGAGTGCGACCACGGTGAGGACGGCGTCGCGAACCTCCAAGTGTTGGAAGGTGTAGTAGTTATATCGAGAGACCAAGCCGGGCCAGGGTAGATACCAGAGGGGGCTTAGGGATGAAACCAACCACAGGAGGGAGGGAAGCAGAGGCATCAGGAGGAGCAGCAAGGTCAGGTCTCACAGTGTAGCATGGGTTACAGAGCCCTGTCTTTAAACAGGGCTCTACTCGGGGGGGCTTGGTCGCCCACCCCACGAGCCCGAGAAGTCATAAACGGAACAGTAGTCATCGGCATGAAAACAAGAATGAAGACTTTTCACCAATGTCCCCTCCCCTCCCCACCATGGAATCAATTAGATAAGACACCACAAGAGATATTTTGCCGGTGCCTCCTAGGGGTGCGTCGTGAGTATACCGTTCACAAACGCCACCTTAAGAATCATCAGTCCGTTGAGATTGGGGGTTCAGTGATGAAAGAAGGATCGATAATAAGCGTGACCCCTTGCTTTTGACATTGTGGTACCGATAGTTGTACTGGTGAGAGTATGCCTCTTCAAAACACCTGGCGTCAAAACATAAAAAGGTCCAAAAGAATAATCAAGACTGGCAAAAGGCCGGCAGGAAGTGAATTGGAAAGAATAGGAGGGAGGGGGGGGGGGGGGGAAGGGAAGAAGAAATTAAACTAGGAAAAGTAAAAGCAAGTAATTATCAATAGAAGGCACCAAACCGGGAAGGCTATGTAGCACCATCAAATGTGCGGGATAATCAGAAGGCGCTAAATATCACCAAGAATGCCAATACGAGAACAAAAACGCACAAGGTGAACGATATCAAAAGTATCGGAGTCGCCAAGAATTCTATCAAGGGACAAGCGACCGCGGGGGACAGATGGAAAACAAGACATACGCTCGTCCTGGAAGTCAGGACATTCAACATGGATATGTATGACCGTAAGAGGGACAATGCAATTTGGACAATAAGGAGCAGGGCGGCGCTTCATTAAGTGACCGCGAGGTAAACGGGTATGGCCAATACGTAACCTAGCCAGATCCGTTTCCCACTGTCGGTTACGGTGGCAGGAGGAAGGCCACTGGGACATGACTTAAGAGTACTCAGTTTATTACCAAGAACAGAAGGCCAACAATGCTGCCAACGGGCAAGGATGGAGGCATGAATAACTGGGTAAAAGTCTGAATAAGAAACACCTTTATGGGAGATGGGACAAGTGCGAATAGCGTCCTTAGCGGCAGTATCCGCACGCTCATTTAAAGACACCACCAACATGGCTGGGAATCCAGCGAAATGCAACCGACTTAAATTTACTGGAGACAAGAAACGGCCAATGTTTAATCTATGACCACAGGGTGGACTGGATTAAAGGACCCTAAAGCCATGAGGGCAATAGGCGAGTCAACTACTACCATGAAGGAGGACTGCCCCCGGGAAAGCACGAGACGAAGAGCATAGAGAATAGCATAGAGTTCTGCTGTGAAGATGCTAGCCTCCGGAGGAAGGCGACACATAAGTGTGGTCAGGAAAAACAACCGAGTAGCCCACACCGTCAGCAGACTTTGACCCGTCGGTGAAGATGGGAACGGAGTGGGAGTGAGAAGAAAAGTGCTCAAGAGGCGTTCAGAACTGTACGAGTGGTAAAAGCTTTAGTGATGCGGGTTAGAGAAGTACAAAATTTGGGAAGGGGGGGGACCCTCCACGGGGGCAAGGAGGGAACAATACGAAGAGAAACATTAGCAAGACGAACCGAAAGAGAATCTTGTAAGGGAGACAAACGGACAGAAAGAGGAAGGTGGTGAAGAGGAACAGGAACTATAGGAGGGGTAAAAGTCATAGCACGATAGAGGCGAGAGTGACGATGCTGTAAGGATCGCACTAGATAACGAAGACCGTAGTGATCACGGCGATCCTGGAGAGAAAGTCAGTGTCAGCGTACAAACTGAGGGTAGGAGTGGAACAAGAAGTACCAGAGCCGAGGCGCAACCCAGTATGGTGCAAAGGATCAAGATGGCGAAGAGTAGAAGGAGAAGCAGAAGAGTATGCAGGGCAGCCATAATCAAGCTTAGACAGGACGAGAGAGGAATGCAAATAGAGGAGCGTGCGCCTATCCGCTCCCCAAGAAGTATGGGACAAAACCTTTAAGTAGGCTTAAATAGGTAAGTAGCCGTAAGAGGTTAAGGGCCATAGAGCATTCCACACGGAGGTAAGAGACATGGGGGCGACCGAGACAAACTAGTGTCAAAGAATAACCCCAAAAGCTTCGCGGAATCTTTGTACTCGAGGGGATGAACATAAAGTCACAGAGGGACGAAGAACGATCCGCTTCCGAGTAAAAATCGTGTCACAAGTCTTAGTAGTAGAGAACTTGAAGCCACGATTGGTGGCCCAAGATGACACGGCATCAATCGCAATTTGAAGCCGCCATTGAAGGAGAGGCGAATCATCACCTCGACAGCAAAGGGCAAGATCATCAACATAGAGAACGGAGAAGACACCTGAAGGAAGAGAGGAAAGAAGACCATTGAGGGCAACCAGAAAAAGTAATGTTCAGAACACTAGCCTGGGGCACACCTTCGTATTAACGAAACGAGGCAGAGAGAGTGGCATCAAGCCTGACTCGAAAGGTACGAGGATAGAGAAAGCTTTGAAGGAAGAGGGAGATTACCACGAAAGCCAAAAGAACGAAGTTGGGACAGAATATGGCATCTCCAAGTCGTGTCATAGGCCTTTTCCAGGTCAAAAAGGACAGCAACAACTGAGGTCTTCGCAGAAAAAGCAGTACGAATATAGACCTCCAAGTTCACCAGGATATCAGTCGTGCTGCGGCACTTGCGAAAATCAAATTGAGAAGGAGAGAAGTGGTGATGGTGTTCCCAGAACCACATCAGACGGACATTTACCATACGCTCAAACAGCTTGCAAACAACTGTTTAGAGCAAAAGTCCTTAGGGGACGTACCGAGAGACCCTGGTTTCCGAATAGGGAGTACAATGGCATAGAGCCAGTCCTCAGGGATGGACGACTGCCAGACCTGGTTACACAGATTCAGTAAATACTGAAACGTGCACCGAGGGAGATGGCGAAGCATCTCATAATGAACGTCATCCGAGCCCGCTGCCATAGATCCGCAGAGGGCCAGGGCAGACTGAAGTTCAGAAAGAGAAAGGATCGTTATAGGGAAGGCAGAGACGAGTGTGGAAATCTAAAGGAGAAGATTCAAGAACAGGCTTACGAAAAAGGAAGGATTGAGGAAGACGAGAACCAGAGCTAGCAAAAGAAAAGTGGGAACCCAGTTCGGCCGTGACCTGCACTGGATCCCCCACAAGAGTCTAACGGAGGTGGAGAACCGGCGAGACATCTGGAACGAACTTGCCCACAATCTTGCGGATCTTCTTACAAATCTGCGGTAGAAGAGTATCTGACGTAATGGTGGAGACAAGATTTCCAACTCTCGTTTAGCAGTACGGATGGTCCTACGGGCCACCGCACTTGCCTTCCAAAACAGAATGAAAGAAACAGCCGTCTGCCGGCGGTGGGTTTTTTCCAGGCTACACGCTTACAGCCGACAGCCCGAGCACAGTCCGCATTCCACTAGGGAACACATTTCCGTGTGACCAGGGAGGAAGAGCGAGGGATAGAGCCGAGGGCAGCGTTGAAGACAGTGTCAAAAAAGGAGGAGGGGGCGAGGAAGAGGCAGAGAGGAGAGGTCAGAGAGAGTAGCACGGAAGGTGAATAGACACCAGTCAGCCTTGGCAAACTGCCACCGAGGGAAGGAAAGGTGAGGGTGGAAAGAGAAAAAGGAAACTAGGATGGGGAAATGATCACTTGTGGAGGTCATCAAGAACCTACCACCCGAAATCTAAGTAGAAGGACGACGAGCAGAGAAAGATCAAGACAGGAAAGGGTGCCAGTTAAGAGAGTACACGAGTGGGCTCACCAGAATTCAGAAGAGATAGAGATCAAGCGAGGACGAACGGTTCGAGAAGAAGAACAGGGGGTTTGTCAGAACATCACCCTAGAGGGAATGTAGACAGTTGAAATCACCCAAAAGGAGCACCGGCTGTGGCAAGGAATCCAGGAGGTGCTTAAGATCAGGAAGGGAAAGAGGGACATTTGGAGGGAGATAAATTGAACAAACTGTATACCATTTACTTACAAAAACACGAGCAGCAGAGCAATGGGTAGGGGACGGAAGAAGTAGGGAGACGAAGGGAATATCAGAACGAATTAAGAGAGCAAGAGAGTTATGGGCCCCAGCAAGAGCCGAGGGGGGGGGGGGGGAAAGGATGAAAGGAATAACCACGAAAGTGACCAGGACGAGCACCAAGCACGGGTTCCTGGAGACAAACACAAAGTGGCATAAACCGTGTAATGAGAAGTTGGAGTTCATGGAAGTTGGCATAAAATCCACGAATATTCCACTGAAGAATAGACATTATCAAAGAGAAGGGACAGCAACAGAGAACAAGAAATAAAGGTAAAGAGGAACACAGTGTATTAAAGAATCTCAGGAGCAGGGTCTGGAATAGGAGCAGGGTCGGCAAAAATCAGGGTTAGGGGGCCATGGGTAAACTTAGTAAGGAGAGAGGGAAGGGAGCGAGAGAACAGACCAGAGGCGGACTGACGGGGTCCGGAGGATGAGGAGACAACAGAGGGGCAGGAAAGGACAGTTTGAGGAGGGGGGGGGGGCAGAAAGCAGGGAGTGCACCTCAGGAAGGGCAGCAACAGAGGGAATCGGGGGCGGAAGAAACCTCCATATCAGAGACAGGGGGGTTCAACTACGGAAATGGGAGGGGGGATGTAGTGACAGTCGGAGGGAGGGGGTGAGGAAGAAGGCGAAACCACCTTACCCGCCGGAGAGGAAGAAGGAGAGGATCCAGGCTTAAGTTTCTGACCGAGACAGGCGTTCCAGTAACAACGTACCGGGCGACAGACTCAATGGTCTCAGCAGGAGAAGAGGAACGAGAGCAAACACGAAGGTCGCTGGGAGGATGATGGATATCAGCCTGGACCGACAGGTGGTGTGGCGGGTCAAGAGACTGGGGGGGGGGGAGGGACGGGAAGAAAGAGTGGGGGGGAGATGGGGAAGACAAAGGAGACATGGCGGACTGGGTAGGAAGGGGGGGAAATCTCAGATGGAGAACCGGGAGGGAGACCATCTGGGACAGGAGGTAAAGGAATAAGGGAGGCGGTGGTGGCCAGGTTTAAGGCCTGGAATGATTGCGAGACTGAGGAAGACGGGAAGGACGAGGAAAGGTAGAACGCAACACGCGAGCTAAGGAGACGCCCGCGAAAGGGGCGAGACGATGACCTTTTGGTCTCGCTTCAGGAAAAAGACAGACGATCACGGTGCTTCAAGTTTAGGACGGCTTCGAGTTTGTAGTGCATACAAACTACATCCCCCTCGCTCTCAACGTTGGGTACTACGCGTGAGAAGGTAGGGTGGGCTTCACCGCCATTGAGGCAGCGAGCCTGGAGAGAAGCGCACTCTGACTTAGAATGACTATCGTCCCCACACAAGGGGCACAGATACACAGTACTGGTGCATTTGAGGACACCGTGCCCGAACTTCCAACACTTATTGCATAGTCTAAGAGAGGGAATGTACTCTTGAACGGAGCATCTGGCACCAGCAAGAATAACAGAGGGCGGAAGGGCCCTACTATCAAAGATGATTTTTATAACTAGAAGCGGCTGACGGCGATGACCACGAGGGGGTCGAGTAAACGTGTCCACCTGGAGGACAGAATGGCCTTGGGCTTCTAGGATATGTTTAATATCCTCCTGGCAATCTTTGAGGTCCCGAACACCAAATGATACATGATGTGGGACGACAACAGTGCCAACACTGGCATTTAACCGAACGTTCTTTGAGACCCAGACAGGGGTCTCGCCAATGCAGGACAAAGCGGCTAAGCGAGTAGCTGCATCCCGAGAAGGAGCAGCGACGACATGCGTACTGTAACTGGTAGAGTTAAAAGTAAAAGGCATGTACTTTATCAACAAGGCGTTTATGGAGGGAGAAGTCGTCAGGAGGAGTAGAATCCAGATAGTGGAGATCAAAGTACTTAGCTCGCGTAGCGGGACCAAACAAGACGTCGAAAGTACCATTACGGGAAGGGATCGTGCGAGTGCAGCCGTGGTGGAAACGTCGGCGAAAACCCCCAGAGGTCACTGGGGTAAAAGGCGCAGTAGTCACAATGAGAGACGAAGCTGCGCCAGGGGACGAGGTAGTCACCACTGGGGGCCTGGGGCTCGACCCAACCACAGAAGGGAGGGGAGCCGAGGGGAGGAGTCAGAAGTCAAAGGAGGAGCAAGGTTGGGGCCTAATGCAGTGGAGGCTATAGAGCCCGGTCTTCCAACACGGACGGACTCTGGGGCTTGTCCGGTGCGGTGTCCGAGGCCCACCGCACGAGCCTGAGAAGGTAAAACAGAAACAGTTAAAAACAGTATTTTTCATCGCTACGAAATGCAATATTCATTCACGAATGTGCCCCCACACCAATCATGGAGCCACAATTAGATGCAGGACACCCAACAAGAAGCTATCGCCGATCATGCCGGGGCCTCCCAGGGATGCGTCGTGAGTATGCGCCCCACAAACGCCACCTTAAGAACCGACAGTCCGTCGAGATCAGGTTCAGTGACGAAAGGGGGAGTGACAATAAAAAATTCCCCTCGCTCTCTACGTTGGGCACTACAGTTCTACGGGTGCAAGAGTAAGCCTCCCCAAGCACCCGGACGTCAAAATAGAAGAAGTCCAAAGGAATAACCAAAACAAACAAAAGGTCGGCAGGAAACGGTAAGCAGATAGGAGAAGAGGGGGGAGAAAAACAAAACAGAAAGAAAAGGTGTTCAGCACAATTGGAGAGGACAGCAGCAGGGGTACAAGGCTTCAAAAGGACGAGACCGACCCATGGAGCATCACCCTCCGGCAGCCGCCTACCAAGCCCCCCTCACGACAACGGGCTGGATGGGGAGGGAGTACCATGATCAGAGCATTCAGATATACTCTGAAATCTAAACAGAACTGAAGTTACTGCACCGAATATTGCCTCACTAGTTCAAACAATGCAAGACTAAGAATTTGTGAAAATTTTATGGGAACTTACAGTTTATGAAGCCGGTCAATATATTAAAGATTGTTGGGAAGGAGGAAGTACAGGAGTCCTGGCAGTTTCGTCAGAAGTCTATTCATAATAGTAAATATTTGGGATATTTAAATCAAATAGCAATGTTAAAAGAGTAATCAGCTTCAGCCTTTAATCGTTTGAATTAAATTATTCAAATGGTAGAAAGTTAGTTAATTGTTAATACAAAGCGAGAAAAATTGTTAAAAATTAGTCAAGTCGAATACTATGTGCTTCAGGGTGTTTATATTATACTCTATGATCCGCAAATTTTGCTCAAGTTATGAACGTGCAGTAATATAGTTACGAGAAACTGCCAATTAAAATCTGTTTAATAGACATTAAGATGCCCGTCTTATTAGGTCCTCATTGGAGGTTATAGGTAACCAAAATGAATTTCAGCAGATATAATCAAATTATTTTCTTAGGACTATGGAAAATTTATGTATATAGACAGTAGTTTAGTAAAGAATGCAGAATATCTTGGTAGAAATTATAAATATTTAGTCTGCTATTGGAGTAGAGACTTTGCATTAAAGTTTAAGGTTACATTTCTTTAACAACTAACTGCGATGCAAACTATTTTAAATCCATAGTTCTACGTTTTGCACAAGTGATTGAATTTTAGGAATTTGTGAAAAGAAAGCATGTTACTAGGGTTAAAGCAAGTTACAAAATAAACATTTGCTAGACCTAGGCTCTTAACTGTTCAAGAAATTTACATTTTAAAAAATGCATTACATTTTAAGCACTTTAATTTTTACTATAGATTAGAATCACCAACCAAATACTTATAACAATCTACTATATTACCTTAATAAGTCCATTAATAAAATATTACTAACTTAACAGCATAGAATCAGTACCTGTTAAGCAATTAATTCCAAGTAGGATTTCTATTTCAGTAAACAATATACTTAAATAATTGGCCAGATGTACAATTGATTTAAAACTGACCTTTAACAACACTTAAAATATGAGAGAAGGTACCACACAGACAACAGTGGACTGACTGTGGTTGAAGGCGGGCCGGGCACCTCGTTGACTCAACACCAAACACTTTAGGGGAAAGGTACACAGTTCCCCACAAAAGCTGCCAAGACCACCATGACAGCGCCATCTATTGACTGAACCGTCAGCTACGCTCCCAGTGGAACAAAATGGTGTGAAGACTCACGGAGACTCAATATTTATTTATTTTTATCATGTCCAATAATTCCTTACAATTCTATTTAATAATTATATTAAAATATTATTTTTTGCAGCCTTTTTATCGCTTTACTGATTAATAGCAAAATATTAGTTTTGCTTTGACTATTACCTTAAGTCTTAGAATATTTAATTATGAGTAATAGTGATACAGTAGCCCAAAATGTATATATTTGCCATCTTTTTTTTATTAATACATGAGGTACATCTGCATTTGTGCAGCTACCCTAGACTATATGAAGTGGAGTACAGTGTGTCAAAAAAGCTAACTACGTGATGCTAAAAAATCCCCATCACACAGGATGGTTAGTCATACCGAGGCATGTGATAGGCAGTCTGCACTGGCAGACTCCGGATGTATTTTGAGGATATCATCAGCACAAGAGTGAATAAGGTAGCAGTGGTAAAAAAGTCCCCATCTTGCAGGATGGTTAGTCATACAGGGTCATATGTTTAGTAGCCTGCACTGGCAAATTTTGGGTGCAATATGAGGATATCCTCAAAAATACGAGAGTGAATAAAGTAATTGCAAAGCTCCAGGTACCTCATACCAACTGGTCTCAAATGTCTAATAACGATGTAGTGTGGGTTATCATGCCGCAGTTCCTGCTCACAGAGTTTGCACCTGGAGTGCTCAGGATTGGGAGATCCATCACCTATAGCCACCTGCCACAGGTAACGGTAACCCATCCTGATCCTTGCAACCACTGTATCGCACAGTCTGGTGGATGTTTTGTGCTGCACATAGATATAGGTTTCAGATCTGAACAAATCATAGTTTTTAATACTAGTACTTTCAGGTCGTTGGGAGTCAGTAATTTCTTTCCTATCAGACCTGAGTGTTTGAACCAATACAGTTTTGACAGTAGAGATGGGGATACCTAGATCTAATTCAACTTCATCGTTGTTGCACGCTAATTTGGCTGCAATGTCTGTCTCATTATGATGGGTTATATTTATGTGTGAAGGTATCCATATAAAAGGGATTCGAGACCCTTTACTCTGTGCAGCAATTAGATCATTTATAATTGGTAGTATGAGGTCCTTGCTGTCGATCTTCCAGGAGAAATTTTCGATTGCTTGAAGAGCAGACTTTGAATAACAAAATATTATTCCTCCTCCAATGTTTTTTTATTGTACTGGTAGCTAGTTATGATGCTGCTAGTTCTGCTTGTGTGGAGGTCATCCAGTTGTTTAACCTGACACTGACAGTCTTTGTGCAAATATTATTTCTATAAAACCTGCATGCTGCTGCAGTTCGTTCCGAGGCCTCCACTCACATATTGAGAAATAACACCGTGGGCCTAAATTCACATATTCACCACACTAGGTCTACACTCACATTTTGAGAAAGAGCATTGTAGGCCTCAAAGCCTATATTTACAGCCGTATGCCTACTTGTCTGCACTATTACAGTTGACACTCCTCTCCCTCAGATCTGGAAGAAAATCAGTTTGTGGGGGGTACGTTTGTTCCAGATATCACGCCAGTCCTTCACTTCCGTCGTCCTGTTGTGGCTGATCCGGTGTCGGTTGCATCCGAACTGGGTTTATACTTTTCGACTGTTAGCTCCGGTTCTCATTTTCCTCCCTCTTTTCTTGCTCGCAAGCCCCTTCTTGAATCTTGTCCTTAGATTTTCGCACGCATCTCCAGCTCTCCTAAAATTACTTTTTTCACTCTCTCGGAGTCACACATGACTCCAGTCTGCCTTGGCCCTCTGCGGTTCTATGGCAGCGGGCTCAGATGACATAACTTATGGGACGCTTCGCCATCTTTCTCTATGCACATTTTACTATTTACACAATATTTATAACCGTATATATGAGTCGTCGTCAGTCTCCACGCACTGGCTTGAGGTAGTTCTTCCTGTTTGAAAACCAGGTTCTCTTGTTGAAGCACGACTGTTGTCCTCGTGAACTTGAAGGTCAATTTCTACTGCCTTTGCTGCTAAAACCTCTGTTGTTGCTGCTGCCCTTTTTGACCTGGAAAAGGCATATGACACCACCTGGAGATACCATTTTCTGTCCCAACTCCGTCCTGTTCGCCTTCGTGGTAATCTCCCTCTCTTGCTACAAAACTTCCTCTCTAGCCGTTCCGTTAGAGTGAGGCTTAGTACCACTCTTTCTGCCTTTTTTCGGCAATACTAAGGTGTACCCCATGGTAATGTTCTTAGCAGTACTCTTATTCCTGGTAGCACTCAGTGGTCTTCTTGCTTCCCTTCCTTCTGGAGTTTTCTCAGCTCTATGTTGACGATCTTACCCTCTGCTGTCGCGGTGAAGACTCACTTTTCCTACAACGACAATTTCAATTTGTGATTGATGCCGTGTCGTCCTAGGCCATCAATCATGGCTTCAAGTTTTATACAACTAAGACTTGTTCTATGACTTTTACTCAAAAGCAGGTCATTCCTCGCCCCCGATTGTCGCTCTATGGCATTCCTCTTCGGTATAAATATTCTGCAAAATTTTTGGGATTAATCTTCAACTCTCGTTTGTCCTAGTCGTCCCATATTTCTTACCTCCGAGTTCAATGCATTAAGGCCATCAATTTACTTAAGGTATTGTTTCATACTTCCTGGGGCGCTGATGGACGCACCCTCCTCTTTTTATATTCCTCTCTCGTGCTGTCGAAACTCGATTATGTCTGTTCCACTTACTCGTCTGCCTCTCCTTCCACTCATCGTTGTCTTGATGCTCTGCACCATACTGGGTTACGCCTCAGCTCTGGTACCTTTTGTTCGTCCCTTACCCTGAGTCTTTCGTCCTGTCTCTACAGGATCGTCGTGTTCGCTATTGTCTTCGCTATACACCCTCACTCTCGCTTACGTCGTGCCTTCATCGATAACCCTCCTGTAGGCGCTGTTCACTTTCACTATCTTCCTTTTCTTGCCCAGTTGTCTTGCTTGCCCAACCGAACCTAACTGCAGGATTTCTGCAGGCACAAATAGTAAATACACACACAAAACAAACAAAACACATGTGTTTTTCTTCTGTTAATCAAACCCTTAGTGCGTATACAAGATAAGATCAGTGAGTAGGAAAGTATAACTAAGAGCCGCAGAAGCCCAGCTGTGGGAGCGTTCTCTGCGACCTCACAGTCCGGAGATCAAGCCCTGAGTCAGTAATGGTTAGCTCCTTTTTTGTCTCACATTAGTTATTTAAAATTTTATTTTGTTCTTGTTTCTTTTTTCCATACGGATTGAAAATATATATTTTTACGTTTTGCATGCAAGATTCTTTCTCTGTTCCTGTTGCCAATATTTCTTGAACCTTTTCTTCACACTCCCACTAAGTTTACCGACGGTGTAGGCTATTCTGTTGTATTTCTTGAACAGACCTATATGAGGTAAGGTAAGGTAATTATCAAAAGAAGGCACCAAACCGGGAAGGCTATGTAGCACCATCAAAGTGCGAAATAATCAGAGGGCGCTAAATATCACCAAGAATGCCAATACGAGAACAAAAACGCATAAGGCGAACGATATCAAAAGTATCCGATTCACCTAGAATTCTATCGAGGGACAAGTGACCGCGAGGGACGGTCGGAAAGCAAGACACACGCTCGTCCTGGAAGTCAGGACATTCAACAAGTATATGCACAACTGTAAGAGGGACAACGCAATTCGGACAATAAGGAGCAGGGCGGCTCTCCATTAAGTGACCGTGGGTTAAGCGGGTATGACCAACCCGCAGCCGTGCCAAAGCAGTTTCCCACCGCCGGTTACGGTGGTAGGAGGAAGGCCACGGGGACACACTACGTTTGAGAGTACGCAGCTTGTTACCAACCACAGAGGACCAACAACCCTGCCAACGGGCAAGAATGGAAGAATGAATAACAGGATAAAAGTCGGAATAAGGAATACTTTTACGGTAGATGGGACAAGAACAGATAGCTTCCTTAGCGGCAGCATCCGCACGCTCATTGAAAGAAACACCAATATGTCTGGGAACCCAGCAAAACTCTACTGATTTAAATTTACTAGAAATAAGAAACAGCCAATGTTGAATCTCGATGACCACCGGATGGACAGGATTAAAGGACCCTAGAGCCATGAGGGCACTACGAGAATCAACTACAACCACAAAGGAGGAATGAAAATAAGAAAGCAAGTGACGAAGAGCATAGAGAATAGCATAAAGTTCTGCCGTAAAGACGCTAGCCTCTGAAGGGAGGCGACACATATAAGTACGGTCAGGAAAAACAACAGAGTAGCCCACACCGTCCGCAGACTTAGACCCATCAGTGAAGATGGAAATAGAGTGGGAGTGCGAAGAAAAGTGCTCAAGGAAGAGGCTTTTCAGAATAGTAGGAGGGGTAATACAAGTCAAAGACGTACAAAACTTGGGAAGGGGGACTCTCCACGGAGGTAAGGAAGGAACAATACGAGGAGAAACATTAGAAATATGAACAGAAAGAGAATCCTGTAAGCGAGATAACCGGACAGAAAGTGGGAGACAATGAAGAGGAACAGGAACCACAGGAGGAGGAAAAGACAAAGCACGACAGAGGCGAGAGGAAGGATGTTGGAAGGACCGCGCAAGATAGCGAAGACAGTAGCGATCACGGCGGTCCTGAAGAGAGAGAAAGCCAGTGTCGACATACAAACTAAGGGCGGGAGTCGAACGAACGGCACCAGAGCTGAGACGCAACCCAGTATGGTGCAAAGCATCAAGACGGCGAAGAGTAGAAGGAGAAGCAGAAGAGTATGCAGGGCAACCATAATCGAGTTTAGACAGGACGAGAGAGGAGTGCAAATAGAGAAGCGTGCGCCTATCCGCTCCCCAAGAAGTATCGGACAAAACCTTAAGGAGGTTAAGGGCCTTAGAGCATTCAACTCGGAGGTAAGAGATATGGGCTGACCAAGACAAACGAGTGTCAAAGACTAACCCCAAAACCTTCGCGGAATCCCTGTACACAATGGGAAGACCATAAAGCGACAAAGAGGGACGAAGAACGACATGCTTCCGAGTAAAAGTCATAGCACAAGTCTTAGACGCAGAGAACTTGAAGCCATGATCGGTGGCCCAAGACGACACGGCATCAATCGCAAGTTGAAGCTGCTGTTGAAGGAGAGGGGAATCATCACCCCGACAGCAAAGGGTAAGATCATCAACATAGAGAGCAGAGAAGACGCCAGAAGGAAGAGAGGAAAGAAGACCGTTGAGGGCAACTAGAAAAAAAAGTAGTGCTCAGAACACTACCCTGGGGTACACCCTCATACTGCTGAAAAGGGGCAGAGAGAGCAGTACCAAGCCGCACACGAAAGAAACGACGGGAGAGGAAGCTCCGGAGGAAGAGAGGGAGGTTCCCACGAAGGCCAAAAGAATGAAGTTGAGACAGAATATGATACCGCCAGGTAGTGTCGTAAGCCTTTTCCAGGTCAAAAAGGATGGCAACGGAGGTCTTCGCAGCAAAAGCAGTACGGATATAGACCTCCAAGTTCACCAGGACATCTGTTGTGCTGCGGCACTTGCGAAAACCAAATTGAGAAGGGGAGAGGTGGCGTTAGTGCTCTAAGAACCACATCAAACGAACGTTGACCATACGTTCAAAGAGCTTGCAGACACAACTCGTGAGAGCAATAGGGCGGAAGTCCTTGGGGGATGCCCCGAGAGACCCTGGTTTCCAAACAGGGAGGACAACAGCATCGAGCCAGTCTTCAGGGACTGACGACGACTCCCAGACCCGATTGTACAGACTCAGTAAATACTGAGACGTGCACGGAGGGAGATGGCGAAGCATTTCATAATGAATGCCATCTGAGCCCGCTGCCGTAGAACCACAAAGGGCTAGGGCAGATTGAAGTTCAGAGAGAGAGAAGGGATCATTATAGGGAAGGTGAAGATAAGTACAGAAATTTAAAGGACGAGATTCAAGGAGAGGCCTACGAAGAAGGAAGGATTGGGGGAGATGAGAACCAGAACTAACAGAGGAGAAATGGGAACCCAGTTCGGTCGCAACCTGCAACGGGTCCGCCACAAGAGTACCATGAAGGCGAAGGACCGGTGAGACATCGGGAACGAACTTACCCGCAGTCTTGCGGATACGATTCCAGACTAGTGGAAGAGGAGTTTCGGACGTAATGGTGGAGACATAAGACTCCCAGCAAGCACGTTTAGCTGCACGGATGGTCCTATGTGCCACCGCACTCGCCTTCCGAAACAAAAGAAAAGACTCAACCGTCTGCCGGCGGCGATGTCTCTTCCAGGCTGCACGCTTGCAGCGGACAGCCCGAGCACAGTCCATACTCCACCAGGGAACGCACTTCCGCGTTCCCTGAGAGGAAGAGCGAGGAATAGAGTGGAGGGTAGCATCAAAGACAGTGTCATGAAAAAGAAGGAGGGCGCGAGGGAGAGGTAAAACGGAGAGGTCGGAAACAGTAGCACGGAGAGTAAAGAGGCGCCAGTCAGCCTCGGCAAACCGCCACCTAGGGAAGGAGAGAGGAGGGCGAAAGGAGAAAAAAGTGACAAGGATAGGAAAATGGTCACTATCATGGAGGTCATCAAGGACTCGCCACCCGAAATCTAAGGAAAGGGATGACGAGCACAGAGAAAGATCGAGACAAGAAAGGGAGCGAGTCCGAGAGTCCAAATGAGTGGGCTCACCAGAATTAAGAAGGGACAGGGAAGAAGAGAGGATGAAAGGTTCAAGAAGGCGACCCCGGGTGTTTGTCAGCACATCACCCCAAAGGGCATGACGACATTTGAAATCACCCAGCAGGAGCACAGGCTCCGGCAAGGAGTCTAGGAGGTGTTTAAGATCGGGAAGAGAAAGTGGGACAGTGGGGGGTAGATAAAGAGAACAAACCGTGTATCACCTACGCACAAAGATACGGGCGGCAGAACAGTGGAGAGGCGAGGAAAAAAGTAAGGGGACAAAGGGAACATCGGAACGAATCAAGAGAGCAGAAGAATTATGGACCCCACCAACAGCTGGGGGAGGGGCGAGAAAAGAATAGCCACGGAAGCTACCAGGACGAGAACCAAGTATCGGCTCCTGGAGACAGAGACAAATGGGCGAAAACTGTGAAATGAGAAGTTAGAGGTCAAGGAAATTGGCGTAAAATCCACGGATGTTCCACTGGAGAAAAGACATCAGCAAAGAGAGAGAGGAGAGCAACAGAGAGCAAAGAAGAAACAAAGGTGAAGAAGGAACACAGCACGCTAAAAAAGCACAGAGTCAGGATCAGGGTCAGCGAAGTCAGGGTTAGGGGGCATGGGTAAACTGAGTAAAGAAGGAGGGCAAGAAGCAGGAGGACGGATCAAAGGTGGACGAGCAGGGTCTGGAGGAGAAGGAAGGGAAGGAGGGGGGGCAGAAAGAGCGGAGCGCACCTCAGCAAGGGCAGTAACCGAGATGGAACCAGGGGCTAAAGAAACCCCCACAGTAGGAACAGGGGGCACCACCACCGAAGCGGGAGGGGAAGGAATGATAGAATCAGAGAGAGGGGGTGAAGAAGAAAGCGAAGCTTTCTTACCGAAAGGGGAGGAGGAAGGAGAGGAGCCAGGTTTCCGCTTCTGACTCAAAGATACAGGCGTCCCAGCAGCAACGTACTGGGCAACAGACTCCAGTGTCTCCATAGGAGAAGAAGATCGAGAGCAAGCAACACAACCATCAGGAGAGCGATGGACGTCGGCCCGTACAGTCAGGTGGCGTGGAGAGCCAGGAGACAGAGGAGAAGGACGGGAAGGAGGACTAGGAGAGGAAATAGAAGTCACAGGAGACGTGACAGACTGGGTAGAAAGAAGGGGAGCCGTAGACAGAGAACCAGGAGGGGGACCCTTGGGAACAGAACGGAGGGAAACAGGGGATGTAGTGGTGGGTGTGTCTGGGTCTAAGGCTCGGAAACGGTTGTGAGACTGAGGAAGGCGGGAAGGGCGAGGAGAGGAAGAGCACACCACGCGAGCATAGGAGACACCGGCGAAAGAGGGGAGACGAAGAACTTGGCGCCGAGCCTCAGGAAAAGACAAACGATCTCGGTGCTTCAAGCTGAGGACAGCCGCCTCAAGTTTGTAGCGAATACATGCACGGGAGAAAGTAGGGTGGGCCTCACCGCAATTGAGGCAGCGGGCCTGGGAAGAAGTTCACTCTAACTTAGAGTGACCCTCACTTCCACACAGTGGACAGAGAGAGACAGGACTAGAGCATTTGAGGGTACCATTCCCAAACCTCCAGCACTTACCGCAGAGCCTCGGAGAGGGAATATATTCCTGAACGGAGCATCTGACACCAGCAAGAATGACAGAGGGCGGAAGGGACCTACCATCAAAGGTAACCTTCACAACCCTCAGGGGCATACGGCGATGACCACTAGGGGGACGAGTAAATGTATCCACCTGGAGTACAGAATGACCCTGAGCCTCGAGGATATGCTTGATATCCTCGTGGCAGTCCTTGAGATCCCTAACACCGGTCGCAACATGGTGCGGGAGGAGAACAGTGTCAACACTGGCATTCAATCGGGCATTCTTCGAGACCCGAACAGGGGTCTCGCCAAGGCAGGATAAGGCGGCCAAGTGGGTGGCTGCATCCTGAGAAGGAGCAGCAACGACACGGGAACCAAGACGAGTGGGATTGAAGGTGATAGAGGCATCCACGGAATCGACAAGATGCCTATGAAGGGAAAAATCATCAGGAGGAGTTGAATCCAAAGGTAGGAGGTCAAAGTATTTAGTCCACGTATCAGGACCAAACAAAGCATGGAACGAAGTAGGATGGGAAGGGAGCATACGAGAGCGGCCATGGCGGGGACGGCGATGAGAACCCTTAGAGAGAGACGGGTCGAAAGGTGCAGTAGTCACAAAGGATGGAGCCGTGCAAGGGGACGAGACAGTCACCACAGCAGGCTTGGGGCTCGACCCAACCAGAGAGGAGGGAGGGGAGCAGGGAGGAAGAGTCCGGTCTGGGCCTAAACCGGGTCCGGTAGAGGAGCTACAGATCCCGGTCTTCCAGGACGGTCCGACTCAGGGTCCTGGTCGCCCACCCCATGAGCCTGGGTAATAGAAGGCAAATCGTTATCCATACAGCAAACCAAACAAAAGAGATGGGACCTGGAACCAAGGGATACCACCTACCAGGGCAGCCAGGGAGGCAGAGCGCGGGCCAGTGCAGGAAGGGTGTGTCGTCCCCAGCGGTGCTCCCCCTTTTCAACAGGGGAGTCCTACTACTTCGTTCTTTCTCCCACACTGGTGCTAAGACCCCAGTCCCCCTATCGCCCCAGCCTGGACACCCAACCATCCACTCAGGGAGGCCTCTCACAGGCGACCCCACCATCGGGTGGTCCGATGGCTCACAAGGCCCATACATGGTGCCCTTCAGCACGTACACCACCCAAAGAGGGGGCAGGAGAGGGGGCACAGGCAACCCACACCGGTCCCAGGGAGGTGTACGTGAGTCTCTCACCACGGCAAGGAGGCACCACGGAGGGGACCTATATGAACCTATAAAGAAAGTCCACGTTAGAATTGTAGGAATGTTTCAATATCTTGTGCCAAAAGTGGTATAAACTATATTTAGCTAGCTCTAATATCTGAAATCCCACGTAATTGGGATAATTAATTTTAATAAAAGGTTTAGCGCTAGTTGTAAGTAACTTATTCTCTGACAAATATACGGCACGCTTAAAGAGTGGACTTCTCACCTCACACAAGAAAGACCTTGGGTTGGTCACTAGTTTGGTAGATGTAGCTTATTTAGAAGCACCAGTTGCATAGGTGAAGAAAGGGACTGTATTCCTGACTAGAGCTTCTGCCACCACAAGAATTACATTAGATGGGTGGGGTGCGACTATCAAGCGTTACAGTAACTAAGTCAATTCGCTAACAAAGTCAACTTAGTTAACCTATGCAAGGCTCCTGACAAGCACAATTTTTGTCAAACTCCAACACCATGGAGTAGGGTAACACCCTTCTGTACTTGCAATCTTACCTCAGACAGGCAGCACTATGATCGAACGATGCTACTTCTCCCACTTTGCTAATTGACATTAACCTGTGGAACGCTAACGTACTTGGTCCATTCATTTGCATCAAAGACCTAAATGCTATTTAACATTCGAAGCCTATTCAATATGCCGATGCAACTTATTTTCTCCCATACTAATCTAGGTAATTTTTAAAACACGGTTAGTACCGATATTTTAATGTATCTGTGGTCGATTGCTAACAAGTAATTATCAAATGGCACCAAACCAGGAAGCAACTGCTTACAAACTAAGCAGTCGATCACATTGTCACCAATACGCCATTTTGCCTGGTACAATAATCAAATTAACTTAACAATACCCAAAATGCTCTTAGGTACTGAATAATGTCATAGGCCTAGTGCTCAGGGTAACAGTCGTATCTAGCCTCCTTTGTAATTCAGAGCGGCACTTGTGCTGAATTTTCCGCCAAAGTTGTATACAATAGCTTTAAATATCGAGAGTGTCTGTTCACGACTAGGGAAGTAAAAAAAAAAAAAGTCCGGGAATCAATGATGAGCGGTTGGGGGGTGTCCCTGCCGCTCCATTACTTCTATGGAGGTCTAAAACTTCTCCCTGCTGCTAGGAGTCCTACACCTGGCAGTGCACTACTTTGATTCCAGTTCAGATTCCCAGCAGTGGGAGACACTGAATTTATAAGACGTATGAAATCAGTAATCATATAAGACTTTAATTATTAAAGTAATTATTAAAGACACCAAGCCGGGAAAGCTATGCAACACCAAACACGAGCTGAAGCCATTCTCTGTGCCAAAGTAAGTAATAATAAAAAAGAAAGCACCAAACCGGGAAGGCTATGTAGCACCATCAAATGTGCGGAATAATCAAAGGGCGCTAAATATCACCCAGGATGCCAATACGAGAAGAGAAACGCACAAGGCGAACGATATCAAAAGTATCCGATTCATCAAGAATTTTATTGAAGAACAAGTGACCGCGAGGGGCGGTCGGAAAGCAAGACTCACGTTCGTCCTGGAAATCGGGACATTTAACAAGGATATGCAGGACTGTAAGATGGACAACGCAATTTGGACAATAAGGAGCTGGGCGGCACTCAATTAAATGACCGAGAGTTAAGAGAGTATCACCAGGACGCAACCACGCTGGAGCCATTTCCCACCGCCGGTTACAGGGGCAAGAGGAAGGCCATGGGGGGGGAAGGACAATGCTTAAGAGTACGCAGTTTGTTACCCACAACAGAAGACCAACAACCGTGCCAACGGGCAAGGATGGTGGAATGAATAACTGGATAAAAGTCGGAAAAGGGAATACCATTACGGAAAACGGGACAAGAGCGGATAGCCTCTCTAGCGGCAGCATTCGCACGTTCATTTAAAGAAATGTCAACATGACTGGGAACCCAGCAAAACTTCACGGATTTAAATTAAATTTATTAGAGATAAGAAACGGCCAATGTTGAATCTCGACGACAACGGGATGGACAGGATTACAGAACCCAAGAGCCATGAAGACACGACGAGAGTCAACGACGATCACAAAGGAGGATTGACAACGAGAAAGCAGGAGACAGAGCATGGAGAACAGCATAAAGCTACGCTATGAAGATGCTAGTCTCCGAAGGGAGGCAACACATAATTGCGGTCAGGAAAAACAACAGAGTAGCCCACACCGTCCGTGGACTTGGACCCATCGGTGAGATGAAAACGGAGCGAGAATGTGAAGAAAAGTGCTCAAGAAAAAGACATTTCAAACCGTAAGAGGAGTAAAACCATTAGTAATTCGGGTCAAGGATTTACAAAACTTCGGAAGGGGGGACTCTCCACGGGGCCAAGGAAGGAATAATACGAGGAGAAATATGAAAAAGACGAATGTAAAGAGACCTGTAAGCGAGACAGCCGGACAGAATGAGAGAGGTGGTGAAGAGGAACAGGAACTAAAGGAGGGGTAAAAGTCAAAGCACGACAGAGGCGAGAGGAAGGATGTTGCAAGGACCGCGCCAGATAGCGAAGACAGTACGATCACGGTGGTCCTGGAGAGATAGGAAACTAGTGTCAACATACAAGCTGAGAGCGTGAGTCGAACGAAAGGCACCAGAGCTGAGGCACAACCTAGCAAGGTGCAAAGTACCAAGACAACGAAGAATAGGAGAAGTGGACGAGTAAGCAGGGCAACCATAGAGTTTAGACAGGACGAGTGAGGAATGTAGAGAGGGGCGTACACCTATCTTCCCCCCCCCCCCACCCCCCAAGAAATATGGGACAACCTTAAGGAGGGAAAGGGCTTTAGAGCATTCAGGGAGGAGGTAAGAGATATTGGCTGACCAAGACAAACGAATGTCAAAGATTAACCCCAGAAGCTTAGCGGAACCCTTGTACACAAGGGGATGTCCATAAAGAGAGGGACGAAGAATGACACGCTTCTGAGTAAAAGTCATAGCACAAATCTTAGACGCAGAGAACTTTAAGCCATGATCGGTGGCCCAAGACACTGCATGAATCGCAAGTTGAAGCCGCCGTTGAAGGAGAGGCGAATCATCACCCCGACAGCAATGGGTAAGATCGTCTATATAGAGAGTGGAGAAGACGCCAAAAGGAAGGGAGGAAAGAAGACCATTGAGAGCAACAAGAGTTGTGCTCAGAACACTACCTTGGGGCACACCCTCACATTGCCGGAAATGGGCATAGAGAGTGGTACCAAGCCTCACTCGAAAGGAATGACGAGAGAGGAAACTATGGAGGAAGAGTAAGTAATTATCAATAGAAGGCACCAAACCGGGAAGGGTATGTAGCACAATTAAATGTGCGGGATAATCAAGGGCGCTAAATATCACCAAGGATGCCGATACGAGAACAAAACACATAAGGCGAAAGATATCAACAGTATCTGAGTCACAAAGAATTCTATCGAGGGACAAGCAACAGCGGGGGACGGTCGGAAACCAAGACACATGCTCGTCCTGGAAGTCAGGACATTCAACAAGAATATGCATGACTGTAAGAGGGACAATGCAATTTGGACAATAAGGAGCAGGGCGGTGCTCCAGTACGTGACCGCAAGTTAAATGGGTATGGCCAATACGTACCCTAGCCAGCGCCGTTTCCCACCTCCGGTTGTGGTTGCAGGAGGAAGGCCACTGGGACACACGACTCTTAAGAGTACGCAGTTTGTTACCAATAACAGAATACCAACAACTCTTCCAGCAGGCAAGGATGGAGGTATGAATAACTGGGTAAAAGTCGGAATAAGGAATACCTTTACAAGAGATGGGACAAGTGCGGATGGCGTTCTTAGCGGCAGCATCCACACGCTCATTTAAAGAGACACCAACATTTCTGGGAACCCAGCAAAATGCAAACGACTTAAATTTACTGGAGATAAGAAACAGCGAATGTAGATTCTCTATGACCACCGGGTGGACCAGATTATAGGACCCTAAAGCCATGAGGGCACTACGAGAGTTAACTACCACTACGAAGGAAGATTGACACCGGGAAAGCAGGAGACGAAGAGTATAGAGAATAGCATAAAGTTCTGCTGTGAAGATGCTAGCCTCCAGAGGTAGGCGACACATACAAGTGTGGTCAGGAAAAACAACAGAGTAGCCCACACCGTCAGCAGATTTAAACCCATCGTGAAGATGGGAACGGAGTGAGAGTGACAAGAAAAGTGCTCAAGGAAGAGGCGTTTCAGAACTGTAGGAGGGGTAAAAGCTTTAGTGATGCGGGTCAGAGAAGAACAAGATTTGGAAAGAGGAACCCTCCACAGGGGCAAGGATGGAACAATATGAGGGGAAACATTAGTAATACGAACTAAAAGAGAATCTTGTAAGCCAGACAAACGGACAGAAAGAGGAAGGTAGTGAAAAGGAACAGGAACAGGAGGGGTAAAAGTCAAAACACGATAGAGGCGAGAGTGAGGATGCTGTAGGGATCGAGCAAGATAGCGAAGACTGTAGCGATCACAGCGGTCCTGGAGAGACAAAGCCAGTGTCAGCGTAAAAGCTGAGGGCGGGAGTTGAACGAAAAGCACCAGAGTCGAGGCGCAACCCAGTATGGTGCAAAGGATCATGACGGCGAAGAGTAGAAGGAGAAGCAGAAGAGTATGCAGGGAAACCATAATCGAGTTTTGGCAGGACGAGAGAGGAATGCAAATAGAAGAGCGTGCATCTATCAGCTTCCCAAGAAGTCTGGGACAAAAACTTATGTAGGTTAAGAGTCTTAGAGTATTCAACACAGAGACTATGGAGGAAGAGAGGGAGATTCCCACGAAGGCCAAAAGAATAAAGGGGAGGATAGAATATCATACCGCCAGGTAGTGTCTTAAGCCTTTTCCAGGTCAAAAAGGATGGCAACAACGGAGGTCTTCGCAGCAAAATCAGTACGAATATAGACCAAGTTCACCAAGACATTTGTTGTGCTCTCCGTGCCCAAGTAATTATCAAAAGAAGGCACGAAACCGGGAAGGCTATGTAGTACCATCAAATGTGCGGAATAATCAGAGGGTGCTAAATATCACCAACGATGCCAATACGAGGACAAACGTACTAGGCAAACGACATCAAAAGTAAGTAATTATCAAAAGAAGGCACCAAACTGGGAAGGCTATGTAGCACCATCAAAGTGCGGAATAATCAGAGGGCGCTAAATATCACCAGGGATGTCAATACAGGAACAAGTAAGTAAGTAAGTAATTATCAAAAGAAGGCACCAAACCGGGAAGGCTATGTAGCACCATCAAAGTGCGGAATAATCAGAGGGCGCTAAATATCACCAAGGATGCCAATACGAGAACAAAAACGCATATGGCGAACGATATCAAAAGTATCCGAGTCACCAAGAATTCTACCGAGGGACAGGTGACCGCGAGGGGCGGTCGGAAAGCAAGATATATGCTCGTCCTGGAAGTCAAGACATTCAAGAAGGACATGCACGACTGTAAGAGGGACAATGCAATTAGGACAATAAGGAGCAGCACAGCGCTTCATCAAGTGACCATGGGTTAAGCGAGTATGGCCAATATGCAACCTCGCCAGAGCCGTTTCCCATCACCGGTTACTGTGGTAGGAGGACGGCCACGTTCTCCTACCACCGTAGGAGACCTTGGTCTTTTTTGTTTTGGTACGGACGCGAGTCTTATTTTCCTCATAGGAGGAAAGGAGATAAACACAATATTTAAGAGTACGTAGTTTGTTACCATTAACAGACGACCAAGAAGCCTGCCAATGGGTAAGGATGGAGGAATGGATAACCGGGTAAAAGTTGGAATATGGAATACCTTTACGAGAGATGAGACAAGAGCGGACAGCTTCCTTGGCGGCAGCATCCGCACGCTCATTTAAAGACACACCAATATGGCTGGGAACTCAACAAAACTCAACCGACTTAAATTTACTCTGAACTAGAAACAGCCAATATTGGATCTCGACAACCACTGGATGAACCGGATTAAAGGCCCCGAGAGCCACGAGGGCACTACGAGAGTCAACAACAAAAACAAAGGAAGACTGACAACGAGAAAGCAGGAGACGAAGAGCATAGAGAATAGCATAAAGCTCCGCTGTGAAGATGCTAGTCTCCGGAGGTAAGCGACACATATAAGTGTGATCAGGAAAAACAACTGAGTAGCCAACACCGTCCGTAGACTTAGACTCATCGGTGTAAACAGAAACGGAGCGAGAGTGAGAAGAAAAGTGCTCAAGGAAAAGGCGTTTTAGAACTGTAGGAGGGGTAAAAGCTTTAGTGATGCGGGTCAAGGAAGTACAAAACTACGGAAGGGGGGACTCTCCACGGGGGCAAAGAAGGAACAACACGAAGAGAAAAATTAGAAATACGAACGAAAAGAGAATCCTGTAAGCGAGATAACCAGACAGAAAGAGGGAAGTGGTAAAGAGGAACAGGAACCGCAGGAGGGGTAAAAGTTAAAGCAAGACAGAGGCGAAGGAACGATGTTGTAAGGACAGCGCAAGATAGCAAAGACAGTAGCGATCACGGCGGTCCTGGAGAGACAGGAAGCCAGTGTCAACATACAAGCTAAGGACGGGAGTCAAACGAAAGGCACCAGAACTGAGGCGCAACCCAGTATGGTGCAAAGCATCAAGACGGCGAAGAGTAGTAGGAGAAGCAGACGAGTAAGCAGGGCAACCACATTCGAGCTTAGATAGGACGAGAGAGGAATATAAAGCAAGGAGAGTGCGCCTATAAACCCCCAAGATGTATGGGACAAGGCCCGAAGGAGGGTAAGGGCCTTTGAGCACTCAACACAGAGGTAAGAGATATGGGGAGACCAAGACAAACGAGTGTCAAGGAATAACCCCAAAAGCTTCGCGGAATCTTTGTACTCAAGGGGATGACCATAAAGTGACAAAGACGGAAGAAGAACAACCCGTTTCCGAGTAAAAGTTATGGCACAAGTCTTAGTAGTAGCGAACTTGAAGCCATGCTCGGTTGCCCAAGACGACATGGCATCAATTGCAAGTTGAAACCGGCGCTGAAGGAGAGGCGAATCATCACCCTGACAGCAAAGGGTAAGATCATCGACATGGAGAGCAGAGAAGATGCCAGAAGGAAGAGAGGAAAGAAGACCATTGAGGGCAACCAGAAAAAGAGTAGTGCTCAGAATACTACCCTGGGCACACCTTCGTATTGCTGAAAAGAGGGAGAGAGAGCGGTACCAAGGCGCACCCGAAAGGAACGACGAGAGAGGAAGCTGCGGAGAAAGAGAGGGAGATGACCACGAAGGCCAAAAGAATGAAGTTGAGATAGGATATGATAACGCCAAGTGGTGTCGTAAGCCTTTTCCAGGTCAAAAAGGACGGCAACATCGGAGGTCTTCGCCGCAAAAGCAGTACGAATATAGACCTCTAAGTTCACCAGGACATCTGTCGTGCTGCGGCACTTGCGGAAACCAAATTGAGAAGGGGAGAGGAGGTGATGGTGTTCCAGGAACCACATCAGACGAACGTTAACCATACGTTCAAAGAGTTTGCAGACACAACTTGTGAGGGCAATAGGGCGAAAGTCCTTAGGGGAAGTACCCAGAGACCCTAGTTTCCGAACAGGGAGGACAACGGCATCGAGCCAGTCCTCAGGGACTGACGACGACTCCCAGATCCGATTGTACAGACTCAGTAAATACTGAGACGTGCACGGAGGGAGATGGCGAAGCATCTCATAATGAATACCATCGGAGCCCGCCGCCGTAGAACCGCAGAGGGCCAGGGCAGAACGAAGTTCAGAGAGAGAGAAGGGATCATTGTAGGGAAGCTGAAGACGAGTGCAGAAATCTAAAGGACGAGACTCAAGGACAGGTTTACGAAGAAGGAAAGATTGGGGAAAGTGAAGACCAGAGCTAACAGAAGAAAAGTGGGAACCCAGTATGGAAGTGACCTGCAACAGGTCCGCCACAAGTGTATCATGGAGGTGAAGGACCGGTGAAACATCGGGAACGAACTTACCCGCTATCTTGCGGATACGTTTCCAGATCTAGGGCAGAGGAGTTTCGGACGTAATTGTTGAGACATAAGATGCCCAACATTCACGTTTAGCCATACGGATGGCCATATGGGCCACCGCACTCGCTTTCCGAAAGAAAAAAAAAGTATCGGTCGTCTGCCTACGGCGGTGCCTCTTCCAGGCTGCACGCTTACAGCGGACAGCCCGAGCACAGTCCGCATTCCACCAGGGAACGTACTTCCGCGGACCCCGAGAGGAAGAGCGAGGAATAGAGCGGAGGGCAGCGTTGAAGACAGTGTCATGAAAAAGGAGGGGAGCGCGAGAGAGAGGCAGAAGGGAGAGGTCAGAGAGAGCAGCACTGAGGGTAAATAGGGTCCAGTCCGCCTTTGCAAACTGCCACGTAGGGAAAGAGAGGGAAGGGCGAAAAGAGAAAAAGGAAACAAGGATGGGGAAATGATAACTTCCATGGAGGTCATCAAGAACCTGCCACGTGAAATCTAAGTAAAGAGAAGAAGAGCAGAGAGAAAGATCAAGACAAGAAAGGGTGCGAGTCCAAGAGTCCAAATGAGTGGGCTCACCAGAATTCAGAAGAGACAGGGAAGAAGAGAGGAGAAACGGCTCAAGAAGGCGACCCCGGGTATTCGTCAGAACATCACCCCAAAGAGAATGACGACAATTGAAGTCACCCAGCAGGAGCACAGGCTCCGGCAAGGAGTCTAGGAGGTGTTTCAAATCAGGAAGAGAAAGCGGGACACTCGGGGGGAGATAAATGGAACAAACTGTGTACCATTTCCCCACAAAGATACAAGCAGCAGAACAATGGAGAGGCGAAGGAAGAAGTAAAGGAACAAAGAGAACATCAGCACGAATCAAGAGAGCAGAAGAATTAGAAGACCCAGCAACGGCTAGGGGGGGGGGAGAGAAAGGAATAGCCACGAAAACGACCAGGACGAGCACCAAGCATCGGCTCCTGGAGACAGACACAAAGGGGCAAAAACCACGAAATCAGAAGTTGGAGTTCGAGGAAATTGGCGTAATAACCTCGAACGTTCCATTGAAGAATAGACATCGACGAGAAGAGAAAGGACAAAAACAGAACAAAGGAAGAAACAAAGGCGAAAGAGCAACAGAGCACGTTAAAGAATATAGGGTCGGGATGAGGGTCAGCAAAGTCAGGGTTAGGGGGCATGGGTAAACTGAGCAAAGACGGAGGGAAGGAGGCGGGAAAACAGACCAGAGGTGGGCGGACGGGGTCCAGAGGAGGAAGAGGAGGAGACAACGGAGGGGAGCAGTCAAAGATAGCAGCAGGAAGAGGGGTGGTAGAAAGAGGGGAGCGCACCCCAGCAAGGGCAGCAACCGAGAGGGAAGCGGGGGCTAAAGAAACCTAAATAGCAGGAACAGAGGACGCAACCACCGAAATGGGAGGGGAAGGAGCTAGAGAGGCAGAAGTAGGGGACAAGGAAGAAAGCGAAACCTTCTTACCCGCCGGGGAGGAGGAAGGAGAGGAGCCAGGCTTACGCTTCTGACTTAAAGAGACAGGTGTCCCAGCAACCACGTACTGGGCAACGGATTCTAGCATCTCAACAGAAGCTGAACGAGAGCACACATGACGGCCGTTTGGAGAGGGATGGACATCAGCACGCACCGACAGGCGGCGGGGAGACTCAAGAGACGGAGGGGAAGGATGGGAAGGGGGAATGGAGGGAGACGAGGAAAAAGACACAGGAGACAAGACACACCGGGTAGAAAGAAGGGGAACCCCAGACAGAGGACCAGGAGGTGGATCCTTCGGGAGAGAACCCAAAGGAACAGAGGAGGGGGCAGTGGGCGTATCAGGGTCCAAGGCCCGGAAACGGTTGTGAGTCTGAGGAAGGTGGGAAGGACGAGGAGAGAAAGAGCGCAACACTCGAGCATAAGAGATATTAGCATAAGGCGGGAGCCGGCGAACCTGGCGTCTCGCTTCAGGAAAAGATAAACGCTCCCGGTGCTTCAAGTTGAGGACGGCTGCCTCAAGCTTGTAATGGACACACGCACGGGAGAAGGTAGGATGGGCCTCACCGCAGTTGAGGCAACGAGCCTTGGGAGAAGTACACTCCGACTTAGAGTGACCTTCGCCACCACACAAAGGACAGAGAAAGACAGTCCCGGAGCAGCGGAGGGCACCATGTCCAAACCTCCAGCACTTGTTACAGAGCCGAGGAGAAGGAATGTACTCCTGGACAGAGCACCTGGCACCAGCAAGAATGACAGAGGGTGGAAGGGTCCTACCATCAAAGGTAATCTTCACAACCCGGAGGGGTTGACGGCGACTACCACGAGGGGGACGAGTAAACGTGTCCACCTGGAGAATAATATGGCCCTGGGCAGCAAGGATATGTCGAATATCGTCGTGGCAGTCGCGCAGGTTCCGAACACTGGTCGCAACATGGGGCGGGAGCAGAATAGTGCCAACACTGGCATTCAACTGAGCGTTCTTCGAGACCTGAACAGGGGTCTCGCCAAGGCAGTATAAGGCATCCAAGCGCGAAGCAGTATCCTGAGAAGGAGCAGCAACGACACGTGAACCGTGACGCGTGGCGTTGAAATTAATGGAGGCGTCCACAGAATCAACGAGATGTCGATGGAGGGAGAAATCGCCAGGAGGCGCAGAATCAAGAGGGAGGAGATCAAAATATTCGGCCCACGAAGCGGGACCAAACAAGGCTTGATAGGTAGCAGAACTGGAAGGAATCGATCGAGGGCGGCCATGACGAGGACGGCAGTGAGAACCCCCAGAGAGAGAGGGGTTAAAAGGCGCAGTAGTTACAACTAGAGATGGAGCCGCGCCAGGGGACGAGGTAGTCACCACTGGGGGCTTGGGGCTCGACCCAACCACAGAGGAGGGAGGGGAGCCAGGGGAAGGAGTCAGAGAGGCCAAAGGAGGAGCAAGGTCGGGGCCCAATGCAGCGGAGGCTACAGAGCCCGGTCTTCCAACACGGACCGACTCGGGGGCTTGGTCGCCCACCCCACGAGCCTGAGAAGGTAAAGCAGAAACAGTCGAAACAGGGGTTATCATCACAACAAAAAGGAATATTCATTCACGAATGTGCCCCCACACCCACCATGGAGCCACAATTAGAGGCAGGACACCCAACAAGTCGCCGATCTTGCCGGGGCCTCCTAGGGGTGCGTCGTGAGGTTACGCCCCACAAACGCCACCTTAAGAACCGACAGCCCGTCGAGATCGGGTTCAGTGACGAAAGGGGGATTGACAATAAAAGGTTCCCCTCGCTCTCGACGTCGGGTACTATAGTTCTACGGGTTCAAGAGTATGCCTCCTCAAGCACCTGGGCGTCAAAATAGAAGAAGTCCAAGGGAAGAACCAGAACAAGCAAAAGGTCGGCAGGAAACAGCAAGCAGATAGGAGAAGAGGGAGGAGAAAAACGAAACAGAAGGAAAAGGAAAAGTTGCTCAGCATAATTGGAGAGGACGGCAGCAGGAGCACAAGGCTAGAAAAGGACAGAGGACTGTCCCAAGGAGCATCACACTCCGGCAGCCGCCCACTAAGCCCCCCTCATGGCAACAACGAGCTGAGCGGGGAGGGGGGAAGCAGAAAGTAGAACACGTTTGGAAATATATATTAACGATTTAATTACAATTTTAGTTTGCCTTGCCGATTAAGTTTTTTTTTCCATTTACCAGTTAAAGGGTTAGTCATGAAGGTATCCTCTTAGATTTGCATACCAGGGACAGTCAACCTACTTTTCTTAACACTTTCGCGCACACTGCATTCTGAAAAAAACTTACCGTATGTGCTTTCGGCATTTCGCGAGCCTATGCGGTAAGACCGAAAAAGTGTACACTCTTTTGACTGTCCTGACAATAATTGAAAACGCACGAATTTAAATTTGGTATCACTGTGTTCGCAATAAAATTGTCTATAAGAACATAAGGACTATCAACACCAAATAAAAAAATATTCAGATCACTCGCCGAGAGCGCCAAACAGCAACAAAATGTTTCTACTCTCTTAATGGTTGCGAAGCCTACAATTGTCCTACATCGCTAATTGTGGTATCATTGGAATCGCAATAAAATTCTCTACACGGACATGTGCATATAAATATAGATTCAATGTCGTAGCCCACCCAAAACAATGTCCTGGTGAACTTGGAGGTCTATATTTGTACTGCTTTTGCGGCGAAGACCTCCGTTGTTGCCGTCCTTTTTGACCTGGAAAAGGCTTACGACATCACTTGGCGGTATCATATTCTATTCCAGCTTCATTCTTTTGTCCTTCGTGGTCATCTCCCTCTCTTTCTCCGCAGCTTACTCTCTCGTCGTTCCTTTCTGGTGCGCCTTGGTTCCGCTCTCTCTGCCTCTTTTCAGCAATACGAAGGTGTGCCCCAGGGTAGTGTTCTGAGCACTACTCTTTTTCTGGTTGCCCTCAATGGTCTTCTTTCCTCTCTTCCTTCAGGCATCTTCTCCGCTCTCCATGTCGATGATCTTACCCTTTGCTGTCAGGGTGATGATTCGCCTCTCCTTCAGCGCCGGCTTCAACTTGCAATTGATGCCGTGTCGTCTTGGGCCACCGAGCATGGCTTCAAGTTCGCTACTACTAAGACTTGTGCCTTGACTTTTACTCGGAAACGGGTTGTTCTTCGTCCCTCTTTGTCACTTTATGGTCATCCCCTTGAGTACAAAGATACCGCGAAGCTTTTGGGGTTATTCCTTGACACTCGTTTGTCTTGGTCTCCCCATATCTCTTACCTCTGTGTTGAGTGCTCTAAGGCCCTTACCCTCCTTCGGGTCTTGTCCCATACATCTTGGGGGGTGGATAGGCGCACTCTCCTTGCTTTACATTCCTCTCTTGTCCTGTCTATGCTCGATTATGGTTGCCCTGCTTACTCGTCTGCTTCTCCTTCTACTCTTCGCCGTCTTGATGCTTTGCACCATACTGGGTTGCGCCTCAGTTCTGGTGCCTTTCGTTTGACTCCCGTCCTTAGCTTGTATGTTGACACTGGCTTCCTGTCTCTCCAGGACCGCCGTGATCGCTACTGTCTTTGCTATCTTGCGCTGTCCTTACAACATCGTTCCTTCGCCTCTGTCGTGCTTTAACTTTTACCCCTCCTGCGGTTCCTGTTCCTCTTTACCACTTCCCTCTTTCTGTCCGGTTATCTCGCTTACAGGATTCTCTTTCAGTTCGTATTTCTAATTTTTCTCTTCGTGTTGTTCCTTCTTTGCCCCCGTGGAGAGTCCCCCCTTCCGCAGTTTTGTACTTCCTTGACCCGCATCACTAAAGCTTTTACCCCTCCTACAGTTCTAAAACGCCTTTTCCTTGAGCACTTTTCTTCTCACTCTCGCTCCGTTTCTGTTTACACCGATGAGTCTAAGTCTACGGACGGTGTTGGCTACTCAGTTGTTTTTCCTGATCACACTTATATGTGTCGCTTATCTCCGGAGACTAGCATCTTCACAGCGGAGCTTTATGCTATTCTCTATGCTCTTCGTCTCCTGCTTTCTCGTTGTCAGTCTTCCTTTGTTTTTGTTGTTGACTCTCGTAGTGCCCTCGTGGCTCTCGGGGCCTTTAATCCGGTTCATCCAGTGGTTGTCGAGATCCAGTATTGGCTGTTTCTAGTTCAGAGTAAATTTAAGTCGGTTGAGTTTTGTTGGGTTCCCAGCCATATTAGTGTGTCTTTAAATGAGCGTGCGGATGCTGCCGCCAAGGAAGCTGTCCGCTCTTGTCTCATCTCTCGTAAAGGTATTCCATATTCCAACTTTTACCCGGTTATCCATTCCTCCATCCTTACCCATTGGCAGGCTTCTTGGTCGTCTGTTACTGGTAACAAACTACATACTCTTAAATGTTGTGTTTACCTCCTTTCCTCCTATGAGGAAAATAAGACTCGCGACCGTACCAAAACAAAAAAGACCAAGGTCTCCTACGGTGGTAGGAGAACGTGGCCGTCCTCCTACCACAGTAACCGGCGATGGGAAACGGCTCTGGCGAGGTTGCATATTGGCCATACTCGCTTAACCCATGGTCACTTGATGAAGCGCTGCGCTGCTCCTTATTGTCCTAATTGCATTGTCCCTCTTACAGTCGTGCATGTCCTTCTTGAATGTCTTGACTTCCAGGACGAGCATATGTCTTGCTTTCCGACCGCCCCTCGCGGTCACCTGTCCCTCAGTAGAATTCTCGGTGACTCGGATACTTTTGATATCGTTCGCCATATGCGTTTTTGTTCTCGTATTGGCATCCTTGGTGATATTTAGCGCCCTCTGATTATTCCGCACTTTGATGGTGCTACATAGCCTTCCCGGTTTGGTGCCTTCTTTTGATAATTACTTTACCTTACCTCATATAGGTCTGTTCAAGAAAAACAACAGAATAGCCTACACCGTCGGTAAACTTAGTGGGAGTGTGAAGAAAAGGTTCAAGAAATATTGGCAACAGGAACAGAGAAAGAATCTTGCATGCAAAACGTAAAAATATATATTTTCAATTCGTATGGAAAAAAGAAACAAGAACAAAATAAAGTTTTAAATAACTAATGTGAGACAAAAAAGGAGCTAACCATGACTGACTCAGGGCTTGATCTCCGGACTGTGAGGTCGCAGAGAACGCTCCCACAGCTGGGCTTCTGCGGCTCCTAGCTATACTTTCCTACTCACTGATCTTATCTTGTATACGCACTAAGGGTTTGATTAACAACAGAAAAACACATGTGTTTTGTTTGTTTTGTGTGTGTATTTACTATTTGTGCCTGCAGAAATCCTGCAGTTAGGTTCGGTTGGGCAAGCAAGACAACTGGGCAAGAAAAGGAAGATAGTGAAAGTGAACAGCGCCTACAGGAGGGTTATCGATGAAGGCCCGACGTAAGCGAGAGTGAGGGTGTTGTAGGGACCACTCAATGTAGCGAAGACAATAGCGAACACGACGATCCTGTAGAGACAGGACGAAAGACTCAGGATAAGGGACGAACAAAAGGTACCAGAGCTGAGGCGTAACCCAGTATGGTGCAGAGCATCAAGACAACGATGAGTGGAAGGAGGGGCAGACGAGTAAGTGGAACAGACATAATCGAGTTTCGACAGCACGAGAGAGGAATATAAAAAGAGGAGTGTGCGTCCATCAGCGCCCCAGGAAGTATGACACAATACCTTAAGTAAATTGATGGCCTTAATGCATTGAACTCGGAGGTAAGAAATATGGGACGACCAGGACAAACGAGTGTTGAAGATTAATCCCAAAAATTTTGCAGAATCTTTATACCGAAGTGGAATGCCATAGAGCGACAATGGGGGGCGAAGAATGACCTGCTTTTGAGTAAAAGTCATATAACAAGTCTTAGTTGTATAAAACTTGAAGCCATGATTGATGGCCCAGGACGACACGGCATCAATCACAAATTGAAGTTGTCGTTGTAGGAAAAGTGAGTCTTCACCGCGACAGCAGAGGGTAAGATCGTCAACATAGAGCTGAGAAAACTCCAGAAGGAAGGGAAGCAAGAAGCCCACTGAGTGCTACCAGGAATAGGAGTACTGCTAAGAACACTACCATGGGGTACACCTTAGTATTGCCGAAAAAAGGCAGAGAGAGTGGTACTAAGCCTCACTCTAAAGGAACGGCTAGAGAGGAAGCTTTGTAGGAAGAGAGGGAGATTACCACGTAGGCGAACAGGACGGAGTTGGGACAGAAAATGGTATCTCCAGGTGGTGTCATATGCCTTTTCCAGGTCAAAAAGGGCAGCAGCAACAACAGAGGTTTTAGCAGCAAAGGCAGTAGGAATAGACCTTCAAGTTCACGAGGACATCAATCGTGCTTCAACAAGAGAACCTGGTTTCCGAACAGGAAGAACTACCTCAAGCCAGTGCGTGGGGACTGACGACGACTCATATATACGGTTATAAATATTGTGTAAATAGTAAAATGTGCATAGAGAAAGATGGCGAAGCATCCCATAAGTAATGTCATCTGAGCCCGCTGCCGTAGAACCGCAGAGGGCCAAGGCAGACTGGAGTCATGTGTGACTCCGAGAGAGTGAAAAAAGTAATTTTAGGAGAGCTGGAGATGCGTGCGAAAATCTAAGGACAAGATTCAAGAAGGGGCTTGCGAGCAAGAAAAGAGGGAGGAAAATGAGAACCGGAGCTAACAGTCGAAAAGTATGAACCCAGTTCGGATGCAACCGACACCGGATCAGCCACAACAGGACCACGGAAGTGAAGAACTGGCGTGATATCTGGAATGAACGTACCCCCTCCAAACGGATTTTCTTCCAGATCTGAGGGAGAGGAGTGTCAACTGTAATAGTGCAGACAAGTAGGCATACGGCTGTAAATATAGGCTTTGAGGCATACAATGCTCTTTCTCAAAATGTGAGTGTAGACCTAGTGTGGTGAATATGTGAATTTAAGCCCACAGTGTTATTTCTCAATATGTGAGTGGGGGCCTCGGAACGAACTGCAGCAGCATGCAGGTTTTATAGAAATAATATTTGCACAAAGACTGTCAGTGTCAGGTTAAACAACTGGATGACCTCCACACAAGCAGAACTAGCAGCATCATAACTAGCTACCAGTACATTAAAAAAACATTGGAGGAGGAATAATATTTTGTGATTCAAAGTCTGCTCTTCAAGCAATCGAAAATTTCTCCTGGAAGATCGACAGCAAGAACCTCATACTACCAATTATAAATGATCAAATTGCTGCACAGAGTAGAGGGTCTCGAATCCCTTTTATATGGATACCTTCACACATAAATATAACCCATCATAATGAGACAGACATTGCAGCCAAATTAGCGTGCAACAACGATGAATTTGAATTAAATCTAGGTATCCCCATCTCTACTGTCAAAACTGTATTGGTTCAAACACTCAGGTCTGATAGGAAAGAAATTACTGACTCCCAACGACCTGAAAGTACTAGTATTAAAAGCTATGATTTGTTCAGATCTGATACCTATTATCTATGGGCAGCACAAAACATCCACCAGACTGTGCGATACAGTGGTTGCAAGGATCAGGTTGGGTTACCGTTACCTGTGGCAGGTGGCTATAGGTGATGGATCTCCCAATCCTGAGCACTCCAGGTGCAAACTCTGTGAGCAGGAACTGCGGCATGATATCCCACACTACATCACCGAATGCCCAGTTATTAGACCTTTCAGACCAGTTGGTATGAGGTACCTGGAGCTTTGCAATTACTTTATTCACTCTCGTATTCTTGAGGATATCCTCATATTGCACCCAAAATTTGCCAGTGCAGGCTACTAAACATATGACCCTGTATGACTAACCATCCTGCAAGATGGGAACTTTTTTTTACCACTGCTACCTTATTCACTCTTGTGCTGATGATATCCTCAAAATACATCCGGAGTCTGCCAGTGCAGACTGCCTATCACATGCCTCGGTATGACTAACCACCCTGTGTGATGGGGATTTTTTAGCATCACGTAGTTACCTTTTTTGACACACTGTATTCCACTTCATATAGTCTAGGGTAGCTGCACAAATGCAGATGTACCTCATGTATTAATAAAAAAAAAGATGGCAAATATATACATTTTGGGCTACGGTATTACTATTACTCATAATTAAATGTTCTAAGACTTAAGGTAATATTCAAAGCAAAACTAATATTTTGCTATTAACCAGTAAAGCGAATAAAAGGCTGCAAAAATAATATTTTAATATAATTAATAAATAGAATTGTAAGGAATTATTGGACATGATAAAAATAAATAAATAATGAGTCTCCGTGAGTCTTCACACCATTTTGTTCCACTGGGAGCGTAGCTGACGGTTCAGTCAATAGATGGCGCTGTCATGGTGGTCTTGGCAGCTTTTGTGGGGAACTGTGTACCTTTCCCCTAAAGTGTTTGGTGTTGAGTCAACGAGGTGCCCGGCCCGCCTTCAACCACAGTCAATCCACTGTTGTCTGTGTGGATCCTTTTCTCATATTTTAGGTGTTGTTAAAGGTTAGTTTTAAATCAATTGTACATCTGGCCAATTATTTAAGTATATTGTTTACTGAAATAGAAATCCTACTTGGAATTAATTGCTTAACAGGTACTGATTCTATGCTGTTAAGTTAGTAATATTTTATTAATGTACTTATTAAGGTAATATAGTAGATTGTTATAAGTATTTGGTTGGTGATTCTAATCTATAGTAAAAATTAAAGTGCTTAAAATGAAATGCATTTTTTAAAATGTACATTTCTTGAAGAGTTAAGAGCCTAGGCCTAGCAAATGTTTATTTTGTAACTTTAATCCTAGTAACATGCTTTCTTTTCACAAATTCCTAAAATTCAATCACTTGTGCAAAACGTAGAAATATGGATTTAAAATAGTTTGTATCGCAGTTAGTTATTAAAGAAATGTAACCTTAAACTTTAATGCAAAGTCTCTACTCCAATAACAGACTAAATATTCATATTTTCTGCCAAGATATTCTGCATTCTTTACTAAACTACTGCCTATATACTTAAATTATCTATAGTCTTAAGAAAATAATTTGATTAGATTTGCTTAAATTCATTTTGGTTGCCTATAACCTCCAATGAGGACCTAATAAGACGGGCATCTTAATGTCTATTAAACAGATTTTAAATGGCAGTTTCTCGTAACTATATTACTGCACGTTCATAATTTGAGCAATATTTACGGATCATAGAGTATAATATAAACACCCTGAAGCACATATTATTCGACTTGACTAATTTTTAACTATTTTTCTCGCTTTATATTAACAACTATTAACTAACTTTCTACCATTTGAATAATTTAATTCAAACGATTAAAGGCTGAAGCTGATTACTCCTTTAACATTGCTATTTGATTTAAATATCCCAAATATTTACTATTATGAATAGACTTCTGACGAAACTGCCAGAAATAGTTGAACTTCCTACCCTATCGGTTAATATCGAATCTAATTTGTAAACTTGGATAATCTTCACTTTAAGGACTCCTGTACTTCCTCCTTCCCAACAATCTTTTAATATATTGACCGGCTTCATAAACCGTAAGTTTCCCATAAAATTTTCACAAATTCTTAGTCTTGCATTGTTTGAACTAGTGAGGAAATATTCGATGCAGTAACTTCAGTTCTGTTTAGATTTCAGAGTATATCTGAATGCTCTGATCATGGTACCCCCTCCCCATCCAGCCTGTTGTCGTGAGGGGGCTTGGTAGGCGGCTGCCGGAGGGTGATGCTCCATGGGTCGGTCTCATCCTTTTGAAACCTTTTGCTCCTGCTGCTGTCTTCTCCAATTGTGTCGAATCTTTTACTTTTCCTACCCCCTGCTCAGCTCGTTGCGGCCGTGAGGGGGACGGGCTTAGTGGTCGCCTGCTGGAGTGTGATGCTCCTTGGGACAGTCCTCTGTCCTTTTGTAGCCTTGTGCTCCTGCTGCTGTCCTCTCCAATTGTGCTGAACACCTTTTCCTTTTCCTTCTGTTTCGTTTTTTTCCCCCTCTTCTCCTATCTGCTTGCCGTTTCCTGCCGACCTTTTGTTTGTTTTGGTTATTCCTTTGGACTTCTTCTATTTTGACATCCGGGTGCTTGGGGAGGCTTACTCTTGCACCCGTATAACTGTAGTACCCAACGTCGAGAGCGAGGGGAATTTTTTATTGTCGCTCCCCCTTTCGTCACTGAACCTGATCTCGACGGACTGTCGGTTCTTAACGTGGCGTTTGTGGGGCGCATACTCATGACGCACCCCTGGGAGGCCCCGGCATGATCGGCGATAGCTTCTTGTTGGGTGTCCTGCATCAAATTGTGGCTCCATGATGGGTGTGGGGGCACATTCGTGAATGAATATTACTTTTCGTAGCGATGACAAATACAGTTTCAACTGTTTCTGCTTTACCTTCTCAGGCTCGTTCGGTGGGCGACAAAGCCCCAGTGTCCGTCCGTGTTGGAAGACCGGGCTCTATAGCCTACACTGCATTAGGCCCCGACCTTGCTCCTCCTTTAACCTCTGACTCCTCCCCTCAGCTCCCCTCCCTTCTCTGTGGTTGGGTCAATCCCCAGGCCCCCAGTGGTGACTACCTCGTCCCCTGGCGCAGCTTCGTCTCTCATTGTGACTACTGCTCCTTTTACCCCCGTGACCTCTTGGGGGTTCTCGCCGCCGTTCCCACCACGGCTGCACTCGCACGATCCCTTCCCGTAATGGTACTTTCGACGTCTTGTTTGGTCCTGCTACGCGAGCTAAATACTTTGATCTCCACCATCTGGATTCTACTCCTCCTGACGACTTCTCCCTCCATAAATACCTTGTTGATTCAGTAGATGCCTTATACTTTTTACTCTACCAGTTACAGTACGCGTGTCGTCGCTGCTCCTTCTCAGGATGCAGCTACTCGCTTAGCCGCTTTGTCCTGCATTGGCAAGACCCCTATCTGGGTCTCCAAGAACGTTCGGTTAAATGCCAGTGTTGGCACTGTTGTCGTCCCACACCATGTATCAACTGGTGTTCGGGACCTCAAAGATTGCCAGGAGGATATTAAACATATCCTAAAAGCCCAAGGCCATTCTGTCCTCCAGGTGGACATGTTTACTCGACCCCCTCGTGGTCATCGCTGTCAGCCCCTTCGAGTTATAAAAATCATCTTTGATAGTAGGGCCCTTCCGCCCTCTGTTATTCTTGCTGGTGCCAGATGCTCCGTTCAAGAGTACATTCCCTCTCTTAGACTATGCAATAAGTGTTGGAAGTTCGGGCACGGTGTCCTCAAATGTACCAACACTGTGTATCTGTGCCCCTTGTGTGGGGACGATAGTCATTCTAAGTCCTAGTGCGCTTCTCTCCAGGCTCGCTGCCTCAATTGCGGTGAAGCCCACCCTACCTTCTGACGTTCGTGTATGCACTACAAACTCGAGGAAGCCGTCCTGAACTTGAAGCACCGTGATCGTCTGTCTTTTTCCTGAAGCGAGACGCAAAGTTCGTCGTCTCGCCCCTTTCGCGGGCGCCTCGACCTACGCTCGCGTGTTGCGTTCGACCTTTCCTCGTCCTTCCCGTCTTCCTCAGTCTCGCAACCATTTCCAGGCCTTAAACCCGGCCACACCCACCACCGCCTCCCCTATTCCTTTACCTCCTGTCCCAGATGGTCTCCCTCCCGGTTCTCCATCTTGGATTTCCCCCCCTTCCTACCCAGTCCGCCATGTCTCCTTTGTCTTCCCCATCTCCCCCACTCTTTCTTCCCGACCCTTTCCCCCCCCCCCCCAGTCTCTTGATCCGCCACGCCACCTGTCGGTCCAGGCTGATGTCCATCATCCTCCCAGCGACCTTCGTGTTGTTTGCTCTCGTTCCTCTTCTCCTGCTGATACCATTGAGTCTGTCGCCCGGTACGTTGTTACTGGAACGCCTGTCTCAGTCAGAAACGTAAGCCTGGATCCTCTCCTTCCTCTCCGGCAGGTAAGGTGGTTTCGCTTTCTTCCTCACCCCCACCCTCTGACTGTCACTACATCCCCCTCCCATTTCCGTAGTTGAACCCCCTGTCTCTGATATGGAGGTTTCTTCCGCCCCCGATTCCCTCTGTTGCTGCCCTTCCTGAGGTGCACTCCCTGCTTTCTGCCCCCCCCCCCTCCTCAAACTGTCCTTTCCTGCCCCTCTGTTGTCTCCTCATCCTCCGGACCCCGTCAGTCCGCCTCTGGTCTGTTCTCTCGCTCCCTTCCCTCTCTCCTTACTAAGCTTACCCATGCCCCCTAACCCTGATTTTTGCCGACCCTGCTTCTGAGATTCTTTAATACACTGTGTTCCTCTTTACCTTTATTTTTTGTTCTCTGTTGCTGTCCCTTCTCTTTGATAATGTCTATTCTTTAGTGGAATATTCGTGGATTTTATGCCAACTTCCATGAACTCCAACTTCTCATTACACGGTTTATGCCACTTTGTGTTTGTCTCCAGAAACCAATGCTTTTTTTTTTTTTTTTTTTTTGAGATATATACAAGAGTTGTTACATTTTTGTACAGCCACTAGTACGCGTAGCGTTTCGGGCAAGTCCTTAATCCTATGGTCCCTGGAATACGATCCCCTGCCGCGAAGAATCGTTTTTTCATCCAAGTACACATTTTACTGTTGCGTTAAACAGAGGCTACAGTTAAGGAATTGCGCCCAGTAAATCCTCCCCGGCCAGGATACGAACCCATGACATAGCGCTCGCGGAACGCCAGGCGAGTGTCTTACCACTACACCACGGAGACTGCCAATCTCCGGGCCGCGGAGACGCTTAGACCCGGAAAAACTCCAAGGTAGCTTCAGGCCGGGCTCGGGGGAGTAGAAGAACTCCCCGAACCCTCTCCAAGTATGCTCCAAGAACATACACGCTACGTATAATACTTCTCAAATATTGTACTTCTGAATACTTAACTACTGTTTACGTCTGAAGTAGCCGGCACATCTATCTATCTATCTATCTATCTGCTTGGTGCTCGTCCTGGTCACTTTCGTGGTTATTCCTTTCATTCCCCCCCCCCTCGGCTCTTGCTGGGGCCCATAACTCTCTTGCTCTCTTAATTCTTTCTGATATTCACTTCGTCCCCCTACTTCTTCCGTCCCCTATCCATTGCTCTGCTGCTCGTGTTTTTCTAAGTAAATGGTATACAGTTTGTTCCATTTATCTCCCTCCAAATGTCCCTCTTTCCCTTCCTGATCTTAAGCACCTCCTGGACTCCTTGCCAGAGCCGGTGCTCCTTTTAGGTGATTTAAACTGTGTACATCCCTCTAGGGTGATGTTCTGACAAACACCCGAGGCTGTCTTCTCGAACCGTTCGTCCTCGCTTTATCTCTATCTCTTCTGAATTCTGCTGAGCCCACTCGTGGAGACTCTCTAACTCGCACCCTTTCCTGTCTTGATCTTTCTCTGCTCGTCGTCCCTCTTAGATTTCGGGTGGCAGGTTCTTGATGACTTCCACAAGTGATCATTTCCCCATCCTCGTTTCCTTTTTCTCTTTCCACCCTCCCCTTTCCTTCCCTCGGTGGCAGTTTGCCAAGGCTGACTGGTGTCTATTCACCCTCCGTGCTACTCTCTGACCTCTCCTCTCTGCCTCTTCCTCGCGCCCTCCTCCTTTTTTGACACTATCTTCAACGCTGCCCTCAGCTCTATCCCTCGCTCTTCCTCCCGGGTCACACTGAAGTGGGTTCCCTAGTGGAATGCGGACTGTGCTCGGGCTGTCCGCTGTAAGCGTGCAGCCTGGAAAAAAACCCACCGCCGGCAGACAGCCGTTTCTTTCATTCTGTTTCGGAAGGCAAGTGCGGTGGCCCGTAGGACCGTCCGTACTGCTAAACGAGAGAGTTGGAAATCTTTTGTCTCCACCATTACGTCCGATACTCCTCTACCGCAGATTTGGAAGAAGATCCGAAAGATTGCGGGCAAGTTCGTTCCAGATGTCTCGCCGGTTCTCCACCTCCGTTAGACTCTTGTGGGGGATCCAGTGCAGGTCGCGGCCGAACTGGGTTCCCACTTTTCTTCTACTAGCTCTGGTTCTCGTCTTCCTCAATCCTTCCTTTTCCGTAAGCCTGTTCTTGAATCTTCTCCTTTAGATTTCCACACTCGTCTCTGCCTTCCCTATAACGATCCTTTCTCTTTCTGAACTTCAGTCTGCCCTGGCCCTCTGCGGATCTACGGCAGCGGGCTCGGATGACGTTCAGTATGAGATGCTTCGCCATCTCCCTCGGTGCACGTTTCAGTATTTACTGAATATGTGTAACCAGGTCTGACAGTCGTTGTCCATCCCTGAGGACTGGCTCTATGCCATTGTACTCCCTATTCGGAAACCAGGGTCTCTCGGTACGTCCCCTAAGGACTTCTGCCCTATTGCTCTAAAGAGTTGTTTTTGCAAGCTGTTTGAGCGTATGGTAAATGTCCGTCTGATGTCGTTCTTGGAACACCATCACCACTTCTCTCCTTCTCAATTTGATTTTCGCAAGTGCCGCAGCACGACTGATGTCCTGGTGAACGTGGAGGTCTATATTCGTACCGCTTTTATTGCGAAGACCTCCGTTGTTGCTGTCCTTTTTGACCTGGAAAAGGCTTATGCCACGACTTGGAGATGCCATAATCTGTCCCAACTTCGTTCTTTTGGCCTTCTTGGTAATGTCCCTCTCTTACTTCAAAGCTTTCTCTCTCCTCGTACCTTTCGAGTCAGGCTTGATGCCACTCTTTCTGCCTCTTTTCGGCAATACGAAGGTGTGCCCCAGGCTAGTGTTCTGAGCACTACTTTTTCTGGTTGCCCTCAATGGTCTTCTTTCCTCTCTTCCTTCAGGTGTCTTCTCCGCTCTGTATGTTGATGATCTTACCCTTTGCTGTCGAGGTGATGATTTGCCTCTCCTTCAATGGCGGCTTCAACTTGCGATTGATGCCGTGTCATCTTGGGCCACCAATCGTGGCTTCAAGTTCTCTACTACTAAGACTTGTGCCATGATTTTTACTCGGAAGCGGATCGTTCTTCGTCCCTCTGTGACTTTATGGTCATCCCCTTGAGTACAAAGATTCCGCGAAGCTTTTGGGGTTATTCTTTGACACTCGTTTGTCTCGATCGCCCTATGTCTCTTACCTCCGCGTGGAATGTTCTAAGGCCCTTAACCTCTTAAGGCTACTTACCTACTTAAGCCTACTTAAAGGTTTTGTCCCATACTTCTTGGGGAGCGGATAGGCGCACGCTCCTCTATTTGCATTCCTCTCTCGTCCTGTCTAAGCTTGATTATGGTTGCCCTGCATACTCTTCTGCTTCTCCTTCTACTCTTCGCCATCTTGATCCTTTGCACCATACTGGGTTGCGCCTCGGCTCTGGTGCTTCTCGTTCCACTCCTACCCTCAGTTTGTACGCTGACATTGACTTTGTCTCTCCAGGATCGCCGTGATCGCTACGGTCTTCGCTATCTAATGCGATCCTTACAGCATCCTCACACTCGCCTCTATCGTGCTTTGACTTTTATCCCTCCTATAGTTCCTGTTCCTCTTCACCACCTTCCTCTTTCTGTCCGTTTGTCTCGCTTACAAGATTCTCTTTCGGTTCGTCTTACTAATGTTTCTCCTCGTATTGTTCCCTCCTTGCCCCCGTGGAGGGTCCCCCCTTCCCAAATTTTGTACTTCTCTAACTCGCATCACTAAAACTTTTAACACTCGTACAGTTCTGAACGCCTCTTGAGCACTTTTCTTCTCACTCCCACTCCGTTCCCATCTTCACCGACGGGTCAAAGTCTGCTGATGGTGTGGGCTACTCGGTTGTTTTTCCTGACCATACTTATATGTGTCGCCTTCCTCCTGAGGCTAGCATCTTCACAGCAGAACTCTATGCTATTCTCTATGTTCTTCGCCTCATGCTTTCCTGGGGGCAGTCCTCCTTCATGGTAGTAGTTGACTCTCGTATTGCCCTCATGGCTTTAGGGTCCTTTAATCCAGTCCACACTGTGGTCATAGATTCAACATTGGCCGTTTCTTATCTCCAGTAAATTTAAGTCGGTAGTATTTTGCTGGATTCCCAGCCATGTTGGTCTCTCTTTAAATGAGCGTGCGGATACTGCTGCTAAGGACGCTATTCGCACTTGTCCCATCTCCCATAAAGGTGTTTCTTATTCAGACTTTTGCCCAGTTATTCATGCCTCCATCCTTGCCCGTTGGCAGCATTGTTGGTCTTCTGTTCTTGGTAATAAACTGTGTACTCTTAAGTGTCGTGTGTCCCAGTGGCCTTCCTCCTGCTACCGTAACCGACAGTGGGAAACGGCTCTGGCTAGGTTACATATTGGCCATACCCGTTTACTTCACGGTCACTTAATGAAGCGCCGCCCTGCTCCTTATTGTCCAAATTGCATTGTCCCTCTTACGGTAGTACATATCAATGTTGAATGTCCTGACTTCCAGGACGAGCGTATGTCTTGTTTTCCAACTGTCCCTCGCGGTCGCTTGTCACTCGATAGAATTCTTGGCGACTCTGATACTTTTGATATCGTTCACCTTATGCATTTTTTTTCTCGTATTGGCATTCTTGGTGATATTTAGCGCCTTCTGATTATCCTGCACATTTGATGGTGCTACATAGCCTTCCCGGTTTGGTGCCTTCTATTGATAATTACTTGCTTTTACTTTTCCTAGTTTAATGTTTTCTTCCCCTTCCCCCCCCCCCCTCCCCCCTCAATCCCTCCCTCCTATTCTTTCCAATTCACTTCCTGCCGGCCTTTTACCAGTCTTGATTATTCTTTTGGACCTTTTTATGTTTTGACTCCAGGTGTTTGAAGAGGCATACTCTCACCCGTACAACTATCGGTACCACAATGTCAGGAGCAAGGGGTCACGCTTATTATCGATTATTCTTTCATCACTGAACCCCCAATTTCTACGGACTGACAGTTCATAAGGTGGCGTTTGTGAACGGTATACTCGCGACGCACCCCTAGGAGCCACCGGCAAAATATCTCTTGGGGTGTCTTATCCTCTAATTGACTCCATGGTGGGAAGGGGGGTGGGACATTGGTGAAAAGTCTTCATTCTTGTTTTCATGCCGATGACTACTGTTCCTCTTATGACTTTTCGGGCTCGTGGGGTGGGCGACCAAGCCCCCGAGTAGAGCCCTGTTTAAAGATAGGGCTCTGTAACCCATGCTACACTGTGAGACCTGACCTTGCTGCTTCTCCTGATGCCTATGCTTCCTTCCCTCCTGTGGTTGGTTTCATCCCTAAGCCCCCTCCTGTATCTACCCCGTCCCCTGGCCCGGCTTGGTCTCTCAATATAACTACTACACCTTTTAACACTTGGAGGTTCTCGACGCCGTCCTCACCGTGGTCGCACTCGCACGATCCCTTCTCATACTAATGCATACCACCGTTGTTTGGTCCTACTTCATGGGCTAAATAATGATGCCTCCAGTTGGGTTCTGCACCTCCTCAAGATTTCTCCCTCTATAAAAACTTTGTTGATTAGGTTGATGCCTGTTAAATTAACCCCACCGGTTTTGGTACAAATGTCTTCGCTGCTTCTCGGGATACAGCTACCCGCTTAGCTCCATTGTCCTGCGATGGAGACTACTCTTTGGGTCTCCATAAAACTGTTAAGTGCCAGTGTTGACACTGTTCTCCTCCCGCACCATCCTGCAACTGGTGTTCGGGATCTGACTGCCATGAGGCTATTAAGACATCCTCGAGGACCAAGATCATTCTGTTCTCCAGGTGGAAGTTTTCACTAGATCCCCTCGCGGCTGTCACAGTCTGCCGCTTCGGGTTGTGAAGATTTCTTGTTATGGTCGGACACTGCGTTCCTCATTCTACCTCTAGGGACACGCAGAAGTGTGTTCCCTAGTGGAATGTCGAATGTGCTCGGGCTGTCTGCTGTAACCGTTCAGCTTGGACACCGCCGCCGGCAGATTCTTTTATTTCGGAAGGAGTGCAGTGGACCATCTGTACGGTTAAGTGTTGGCAGTCTTGCGTTGCCACCATTATGTCCGAAAATCGCCTGTTGCAGATCTTGAAGCACATTCACAAGATAGTGGGTAACTTCGTTCCCTTTGTCTAGCCGGTGCTTCACCTCTGTGGTACTCCTGTGTTGGACCCGGTGTAGGTTGCGGCCGAACTGGGTTCCCACTTTTCATGTTGGCTCTGGTTCTCATCTTCGTCCTTCCTTCTTAATCCTGTTCTTGAATCTCGTCCTTTAGATTTCCGTACCCATCTCGGCCTTCCCTATAACGATCCATTCTCTCTGAACTTCAATCTGCCCTGGCCCTCTGTGGTTCTATGGCAGCGGGCTCTGATGGCATTCATTAAATGCTTTGCAATCTCCCTTTGTGCACGTCTAGGTATGAGTCTGTATAACCGGGTCTGGGAGTCGTCGTCAGTCCGAAGACTGGTTCGATGCTGATGTCCTCTCTGTTCGGAAACCAGGGTTTCTTGGGACATGCCCTCAGGACTTCTGACCTATTGCCCTCAAAAATTGTCTGCAAACTCTTTGAACGTATGGTTAACGTTAATTTGATGTGGTTCTTAGAACACTACACCACCTCTCTTCTCAATTTGGTTTTTCGTAAATGCCTCGGCACAACAGATGTGCTGGTGAAGTTGCTCTATATTAATTCTGGTTTTGCTGCGATGACCTCCGTTGTTGCCGTATTTTTAGACCTGGAAAAGGCTTATGTCCAGGCGGTGTCTTATCATATTCTCTCCCAACTTCGTTCTCTTGTCCTTCGTGGTAATCTCCCTCTCTTCCTCCAAAGCTTCCTCTCTCGTCGTGCCTTTAGTGAGGCTTGGGGCCACTCTCTTCCTCTTTTTCGGCAATGCAAGGGTGTGCCCCAAGTTAGTGTTCTGAGCACTATAATTTGTTTTTTTTTTATACTTGCCTTCAGTGGTCTTCTTTCCTCTTCCTTCTTGCGTCTTCTCAGCTCTGTCGACGAACTTGCCCTCTGTTGTCGGGGGTGATCATTCGCCTCTTTGTGTACAGGAAGTCCGTTAAGCTTTTGGGGTTAATCTTTGAAACTCCATTGTCTTCGTCACCCCATAACTTTTACCAGAGTTGAATGCTCTAAGGCCCTTAACATCCTAAAGAGTTTTGTGCCATACTTCTGGAGCAGATAAGCGCACGCTCCTCTTTACATTCCTTTCTCGTACTGTCAAAACTAATTATGGTTACCCTGCTTACTCTTCTGCCTCTTCTAATTTTCAGCCATGATGCTGTGCACCATAATGGTTTGTACCTCGGCTCTGGTGCCTTTCGTTAGACTCCCGCCCCCAGCTTGTATATTGAAAGTGGCTTCCTATCTCTTCAGGACCGGTGTGATCATTTGTCTTCGATATCATGTGTGGTCCTTGCAACATCCTTACCCTCGCCTCTGTCGTTCTTTGACTCTTATCCCTCCTGTAGCGCCTGTTCCTCTTCACTGCCTCTTTCTGTCTGGTTGTCTTAAAGGATTCTCTTAGATTCGTATTACCGATGCTTCTCCTCGTATTGTTCTGTCCTTTCCCTTTGGAGGGTCCCCCTTCCTAAATTTTGTTTATCCCTTGCCCGTATTACTAAAGCTCTTACCCCTCCTGCAGTTCTCGAACACCTTTTCATTGAACACTCTTCTTCCCACTCCCACTCCATTTCCTTTTTCAGCGATGGGTCTAAGTCTGCAGACGGTGTTGGCTACTGTTGTTTTCCTGACCACACTTGTGTCGCCTACCTCCGGAGAATAGCATCTTCACTGCAGAACTTTATGCTATTCTCTCTGCTTTTCGAGTCTGGCTTTGTCATTGTCAATCTTCCTTTGTGATTGTTGTTGACTCTGGTAGTGCCCTCATGGCTCTTAGATCCTTTAATCCTGTCCATCCAGTGATCGTACAGATTCAGCATTGACTGTTTCTTATACACAGGAAATTTAAGTAGTTTTGTTGGGTTCCCAGCCATATTGGTGTTGCTTGAGCGTGTGGTCGCTTGTGTGCAGCTTCCCTGGCTGCAGCCAGGGAAGCTGTCTGCTCTGGTCCCATCTCCCATAAAGGTATTCCTTATTTAAACTTTAAGCCAGTTATTCATTCCTCCATCCTTAACGTTGGTAGGATCATCCTACCACCATGCCTGGTGGTGGGAAAACGACTGTGAGGTTGTGTATTGGCCATACGCACTTAGCTCATGGTTGTTTAATGGGGCGCTACTCCGCTCCTTGTTGTCCAAATTGTATTGTCCCTCTTATGGTTATGCATGTCCTTATTGAATGACTTGGCTTCCAGGACGAGCGTATCTTACGTTCTGACCATTCTTCGCGGTCTCTTGTTCCTGTATTAGTTCCTGGCGTATCTAAAACTTTTGATGTTGTTCGCCTTGTGCGTTTCAGTTCTCGAATTGGCATCCTTTGTGATATTTAGCACCTTCTGATTATTCTGCACATTTGATGGTGCTGCATAGCCTTCCCGGTTTGGTGCCTTTTGATAATTCTTTGATCGTGGTAGCTAATAACTCTTCTGACTTCTAATTACACACTGCCTTTTCTTCCATACAGATGGCGATATTTGCTCTACTCTTCGTCGGTTGTATCGCCCAGGTAATTACCATTTTTACACTATACTCTTGCAAATATTAAACACAATTTTGAAAGAAGCTAAAAATTGCACTCTAACAGATCCAGGGTCAGGCGTACCAACCTTACGGCACCCACGCGCCGCTACCAGTCGTCACCCCCACAACCTCCACCGTCACCACTGAGGTTGGTAACCATGGTACTACCCTTCTCGACCAACCTGTTATTTATACTTGACTAATTGGTAATGGTGTATAATATTGCAGACTACCCTGACCCACACTCTGCGGGAGACTACAACCTCTGACGTCTGGGTTACTGAGCAGACAGCGATCACCCTGACAGTCACCCAGACAACCACCCAATGGGAGTTTGTTCCCCAGCAGCCACAGACGGTGACATCTGTGATAAGGGTCACCTCCACACCGGTAGTGTTGGTGACGGCTACGGTGGGGGTCTACCCAGTGAGCACAATTGTCTCCGTCTACAGTCAGTTCGTCACCACAACAGATACTGTTAAATACTGGCAGACCATCACCCACGTGGCTGTCACTCATGACGTAACTATGTAGTCTTAAACTTGTGGAAGTGTTCATTAAGGGGGCGTCTGATTCCAATTTGCCCTAAAAATGCAACAAATGAAAACTCGTTCGATTTCAATCAAACTTTTTTTACAAGTTCTATATGAAAAGTGTTTCAACTGGTCCAAGTTTCAGCATCGTAGCATAAATAGGAAGGGAGAAAAAAAATATTGAAGTAGTTGTGAAAATTATGCCAAAATGGTCAAAATCGATTATCAATAGTGTCAACTGAAATCATAGCTATCATAATAGTATATATTAAACAAATATTATAATTAGTTCAATTGAAAAAAAATTTTAAGAAAAAAAAAAACTTTTTTATTTTTTTTTTTATTTTTTTTTTCGGGCGATTTGCATCAAACTTACACACCTGACTGTACGTAAACCTATCTGTAAGGACGCCAATTTTGGAAAAAATTGGTTGATGTCAACCTCGGCCACAGATTTTAGAACCTTAGACTCCATTCATTTGTTTTTTTTTTAATCGACACAAACGTTTACAAAACTGATTCATTTTTTATTCAATTTACATGAAACTTACATAGTGTATGTGGAGGGCATGTCTCTACATTTGAGTTTTCATTTTTCTCAAAGTTCATTTATTGATTTTATAATGGCAATAAACATGCCATATTTGCAAAAAACAATTTGGGAACTTTGAACATTTGTATTAGGAAAACTAAAGATGTTTTGGAAATTATTTATCTCAAGGCTCTTTATTATATGCTAATGTGTCAGAAAAGCGTCACAGAATAATTATATCTGAAACGTGTGTTCTGAAGTGTGGACTTGAAAATGTGTAAAAAAACGTTGAAAAAACAAAAAAAAAATCTCCCTTTCTATTTATGCTGCAGTACTGAAACTTGGGACAATTAAAGCACTTTTCATATACAACTAGTCGACATTGAACAACTTTGATTCTGACAATCTGTCGCCCCCTTAACTTTATTACACAAACGTCAATAATGTTTGTATTTTGCAGATCCAGACGGTCCCTGTGGTATCTACACAAGAACTCGTGCAGGATATAGTAACTACCATCACCCAAATAGTAACTACAACAGTTACTTCCACCACCGTCAGATACTATGCTTAATTTATTGTACTTGTCTTGCCTGAAATAAAAACTTGATAAAACGATCAATTTTATTTAAAATTTTAATGATCTAATATTTATCATGCAACAATGGAAAGAAATCTTGAGCAGTTCTTTGTATACCATAGTTGCGCTGAAGACTTTTACTACGGAATGCTCCCTGGTTACACGGGTCTCTACGCAAGAAGGAACTATTTATGGTGAAAACGCTATCTTGTTTTATATTTCATTAGTAGACCTGTGACTTTTTTTTTCTAAATATGCTTGTTAGTATATAAACTACCCCCTTGCATAGCGGAAGTGTTTAACAATGAAATTGCATTAAAAACTTATTTCAGATTGCCTGCTATAGGTCTTTATAAAAAGAATCTACCAGTGAACGTTCTGGGTAGCCCAGGTGACGTGTTGGACGAACGTGACTTGGGCACAGTATCGAAAAGTTTTCTACACAGGCAGAAATACAAAGTCACGTTCCCAATTTTTTTTTTTTTTATCCACAGGTGTAGACTCGTTGCACACGAAATTAAAGAGTAATGAATATTTTGCATACTCTTATAACCCCCATAATTGCATTGTCACACGCAAATTAGGCTGCAAAGACAGTTAAATTAACGTAGGTATCACCCGTATATTGTAAAGACATTGTTGGTCCGAATATTCGGGTCCAACAAATTACTCTTATGGCCTGTAAGTATATTATAAAAGGCTGTTTCAGATGGGAACAAATGTTGATGGGCGGCACAAAACTTCCACCAGACTGACACTTTGCCAAGATCAGGTTAGGATAGTTACCTTTGGGTACAGGCGACTGATCTCGCCATCCTGAGCACTCCAGGGGGTAACACTAAGCAGGAACCAGGTCACAATCTCAAACACATCATTGATTGCCCAGTTATTAGATCATTAACACGCACTGGCATGAGGCTCCTGGAAGTTTGCATTTATTTTATTGAATATATAAATATTATTGAAGATATCTTTAATGCATCTGGAGCTTGCCAGTGCAGACTACTTGTCACATGATTTTTATTATTGCTGCAAGGCGTCTAATTTGTTTACTGACTCCATGCTCTAGGTGAGCAGTAGTGCAAAAAACGATTAGGGCTCAAAAGGTCTTGATGAAATACTTAGGTCCGATGAACAAATCTAAGCTAAATGCAGTAAAATTGTCGGCTAGTTCGATTTTAATAGGAATATACATCTAATCATACCTTGATGGTAGCTCTTTTCACTAATACACAACTGACCAGTGGAGATATTGCATGGTCATATAGAAGATGTTTGTCTTTACAATACACTACATGCTTTTTAACCCAAGTCATTTATCTACTAAAGCGAAATACGGATACAGAACAAGGATTACGGGTATTTTACCAGTTTACTTCCAGTTTGCAATGTTTTCTTCAAGCTCATCAAAGAGCTTATTTAATAACACGAGGGACCTATTTGGTAACAAGATTCTGTTCAATCTTCTTTATTGATTGCAGCCTTGGCAACTATCTTGTCAACATTTAAACTATCATTTTCCACCCAGCGCCTGCCCAGAGCCCGCCCAGCGCCCTCCCAGCGCCCGCCGATGTCGCAGATCACGACTGACAGCCCGGCTTCTCTAAGCCAAAAGGAGCCATCAAGCGACGACAGGTTCGGCACATGCCAAGTGTGCGACAAGGTGTGGAGACTCGAGCGTAACTGAGATGTGCGCAAGCATGCTCACAACGGAAAAGATTGTCCGGGTATGTGGCGCCCTCCCAAAGAGAGTATCAATCAAGGCCCCACTCCAGCAGTCGGGGAAAACATCTCCAACAGCTTCATTTCGACTGAGAATCTACTAGAAGCCATCAAAGCAACATAGGTTGGAACCTTGCAGCACATCCCCCATAGCTGCCTGGCCCCAGGCAGCGGCCAAACTATCCAGCCTCTTGAAAAAGGTCAATGACTCTCCCGGAACCATCCAAGCATAGCGCAACCTTCTGTTTGGAAACATATGCCTAGCTGTCCCTGCAAGGAGAGAAATCACTAGCTTCCTCAGTCATTATGGCTATAAATAGTTTTTCTAGAGAGGACAACCAGGAACCCCTCCCCACCCGTGCCAAAAACACCCACCGCAGGTAAGGTATCAACAGCAGAACCGAGGCATCCAAAATCAGAGCAACAGTCGGCAAGAAAATAGAACGAACACAATAGGGGCGATCAGAATCGTCACCAGTGAAGACAGTTGCCACCAGGGATGCCGATACAGCACAATCCCTGAGGGAAAAACACCCACCCAGAGCTCCACGTGACGACAGTGTTCTCCTAGTTGGTGCCACCACAGCAGAACCCCTGTGTGTGCTCGAATCCATGGTGCATAAAGCAGCTTTATCCTTCCCACCAGGATCAGCAGGTGGGTTCACAGGACTAAGACCCAACCACATCAAACAAATGCTCAACCCTGCACTGGGAGACATTGCACAGGGCCTCCTGGTGGAACTAACTAGATTCGCCAACACATGTCTAGCTGGCAACATACCAGAGACCATACGGCCTCTCTTTTTTGGCGCTAACCTCTGTGCCCCGAGGAAAAAAGATGGAGGAATCAGACCGATAGCTGTGGGCAATTCACTCCGGCGTCTCGTCGCTAAGGCTGCTGCTAGAGCAGTTAGTCAGGCAGCAGCCGACATGCTGAAGCCACAACAGCTTGGGTTTGGCATACCCCAAGGTTGTGAGGCAGCGGCTCGTGCAGCTAGAGCCTACATTGCCAAAATTACGGATGGAGAAAGCCCTGATAAAGCTGGACTTCAAAAATACATTCAATCTGGTTAGAAGGGATGCAGTACTCAGTGCGGTTCATCGTCTTTTTCCTTCCCTCTACCCGTTTGTAAACTCATGCTACAGCAAGAATCTAACTCTGCTTTTTGGGGAACATGATATTGAATCACAAGGTGTCCAACAGGGTGACCCCCTTGCTCCTTTTCTTTTCTGCCTAGTCATCAAGGAAGTCACCGATAACCTGTCCAGTGAGCTCAACATATGGTTTTTGGACGATGGTACTCTAGCTGGCTCCCCAGCCTCACTCCTGGACGACATAAGAATAATTCAGGAGCAAGGAGCAAGCCGAGGCCTCACCCTGAACCCTTCCAAGTGCGAAATAACCTCCACCAACCAGCACATAATAGAGCAAATAAAGGTCGTTTTGCCTGACATTCATACAACCAACCCTGAGGACAGCACACTCCTAGGTGCTCCTCTTGGAAGGAATGCCATCGACAAGGTCCTTGGTAAGAAGATCACTGACCTGAAGAGGATGAACGAGAGGATTGAAGACATCGATGCCCATGATGCACTTTACCTCATCACCAGATGCTTGTCCCTCCCCAGGCTGACCTACTTTCTAAGATGTTCGCCATCTTTCAACAATATTAAATTAGAAGAGTACGACAGCTTGCTGAAATCAACACTAGAAAAAGCCCTCAATCTTTCCCTCAGTGATTCAGTGGAAACAGGCCTCCTTTCATGTCAGACTCGGGGGGCCTTGGCGTGCGCACAGCAACACAAATTGCTGTACCAGCGTACCTGTCCTCTTCAGTGGGGTCTGACAACTTGAAGGAAATCCTACCTGAGCACCTAGTTCAACAGGCAGGGGTACATGATCCCAGCTTCACAGACTGCACAACCAAATGGGTCTCTCTCGCAGGACCAGCACCCCAACCACTGCCTTCTGAAGCCCATAAGCAATCCAGCTGGGATCGCCCCATTGCCCACCAAGAAGTTGCGACTTTGCTAGAAGCTGCGACAACACCACATGACACTGCCCGACTTAGAGCTGTAACAGCTCCCCATGCAGGTGATTTCCTATTAGCAACCCCAATGTCAGCAACCGGCACCCGTCTCACACCGCAGGCCCTCCGAACTGCCGTGGCTCTCTCCCTCCCTGCCCGAATCCACACCGAATACAGGTGTATTTGCGGCGAGGCAGTGGCCGACAGGTACGGGCGGCATGGCCTTCTCTGCCAAAGGACAGGAGGATGGCATGCAAGACACGGCGAGGTCAATGACATTATTAGGAGAAGCCTTACCACAGCCGGTTGTCCAGCAGAGAGAGAGCCTCATTACCTAATGTCCCGCAACTCTGATGAGCCTGTCGGTCGCCCAGATGGAATCACGGTGAACCCCTGGAAGAATGGTAGACAGTTGGTGTGGGACTACACTTGCGTTTCAAATTTAGCCAATACCAATGTTGACTTCAGTGCTACACAAGCAGGAGGAGCCTGCCAATCACCGGGAAGCTGCCAAGTCACGTAAATACAGAGACCTTGAGGACCACTACAATTTTGTCCCCATTGCCTCAGATACTTGGTGCCTGGGGGTAAAAGTGCTGCTAGCTTTTTGAAGGAGTTGGGGTCTAAGCTAATCGAAACTACAGACCATAGAGCTGCCAGTTTTCTTTTTCAGCGCCTTATTGTGGCAATCCAGAGAGGAAATGCTCACTGCATCCATGGTTCCTGCCCGCCATCTGAGGAGCTGGAGGAGCTATTTAACTTGTGACATGCAGCCTTGTACCCTGCATGTAATCAATAGTATAACTTTTTTTGTGTAATGACATTTTCAAATAAAGTTAGATAAATATACACACATGAAAAGAATAGGAGTGGTAGGAGAAGAAAATATCAAAGTGTTCAGTGAGGATCCACAAGGTCTTCTCTGAGTACTTTTAATTTTCTTCTCCGAGGCTATGGGTCCCTACACTTGCACCAGAGGTGGTACCCCTTACATATACATATATATATATATATATATATATATATATATATATATATATATATATATATATATATATATATATATATATATATATATTATATATATATATTATATATATATGTCGTACCTAGTAGCCAGAACGCACTTCTCAGCCTACTATGCAAGGCCCGATTTGCCTAATAAGCCAAGTTTTCATGAATTAATTGTTTTTCGACAACCTAACCTACCTAACCTAACCTAACCTAACTTTTTCGGCTACCTAATCTAACCTATAAGGATAGGTAGGGTTGGTTAGGTTCGGTCATATATCTACGTTAATTTTAACTCCAATAAAAAAAATTGACCTCATTCGTAATGAAATGGGTAGCTTTATCATTTCATGAGAAAAAAATTAGAGAAAATATATTAATTCAGGAAAACTTGGCTTAATAGGCAAATCGGGCCTTGCATAGTAGGCTGAGAAGTGCGTTTTGGCTACTAGGTACGACATATATATATATATATATATATATATATATATATATATATATATATATATATATATATATATATATATATATTATATAATTATTAAATATGACCGAAAAAGTAAGATTAATAATTCTAACACGAATTTTCTCAATATTTCTTATATTTCTTTTCACTGTTGATGGTAACTGAAAAATCAATTCTCCAAAATTCATTTTTATTTCTAGTCTGACGCGACACTTGATCGCGTTTCGTAATAACTTATTACATTTTCATAGACTTTAGTTTACACACACACAACTATAACTAAACAGAGTTTAAACAGCTTCGATTTTATACCTGCACTTGGGTGAGGTGACATGTTAATACAGTTTTGGATGAGGTGAAAACAAACTTTCAACACAAGATAGAACACGAAACAATGAGTATAATATTTTGTAAGTTAAAGGGAAGAATGGAAGTAACTGCAAAGGGCCTATTGGCCCATATTTCTTGATGCTTTTATAATGGTGTGGAGTCTTGAAGTGGGTAGAATATGGTTGTGCATTAATTGGCTGTTGATTGCTAGTCGACTATTTAATATGTAGTGCCTCGCAGATATCAAGCCGCCTGCTATCGCTGTATCTGTTGATGATTTCCTTGTTTTTTGTCAAGACTTCTCTGTTGATGGTCTGGTTGTGGGAAGAGATTATATGTTCCTTAAGGAGCCCTGTTGCTTATGCATCGTTAATCGCCTGGAAAGAGATGTTGTTGTCTTGCCTATATACTGAATTCTTTGAGGCTTACAGTCCCAAAGTGGGCATTTGAAGGCATAGACGACGTTGGTCTCTTTTTAAAGCGTTCTGCTTTGTGTCTAGAGAGTTTCTCATGAGTAGGTTGGCCGTTTTCTTGGTTTTATAGTAAATCGTCAATTGTATCTTCTGATTTTTGTCTGTAAGGATAACGTTTCTATTAACAATATCTTTCAGGACCCTTTCCTCCGTTTTATGAGCTGTGGAAAAGAAGTTCCTGTAAAATAGTCTAATAGGGGGTACAGGTGTTGTGTTAGTTGTCTCTTAAGAGGTTGCATGGCGTTTCACCTTCCTTCTTATGATGTCTTCAACGAAACCATTGGAGAAGACGTTGTTGACTAGGACCTGCCTTACCCTACAGAGTTCTTCATCGACTTGCTTGCATCCTGAGCTGTGGCTTAGAGCACGGTCGACATAAGCGTTAACGACACTCCTCTTGTACCTGTCTGGGCAGTCACTGTTGGCATTGAGGCACATTCCTATGTTTGTTTCCTTAGTGTAGACTGCAGTGTGGAAACCTCCGCTCCTTTCCATGACTGATACATCTAGAAAGGGCAGCTTCCCATCCTTCTCCATCTCGTAAGTGAAACACAACACAGAATTCCGCTCAAATGCCTCCTTCAGCTCCTGCAGATGTCTGACATCAGGTACTTGTGTAAAAATGTCGTCAACATACCTGCAGTATATGGCCGGTTTCAAGTTCATGTCAACTATAACCTTTTGTTCGATGGTACCCATGTAGAAGTTCGCAAACAGGACACCTAGGGGAGAACCCATGGCGACCCCATCTACTTGCTTATACATGTGCATATCCGGGCTTAAGAAGGGTGCCTCTATAGTACAAGCTTGGAGTAGTTTCCTTAGAATGTTTTCTGGTATGTCAAGAGGAGTACAGGCCGGATCACGATACACTCTGTCTGCTATCATCCCGATTGTTTCATCCACAGGTACGTTGGTAAACAGTGATTCTACGTCCAACGAGGCTCTTATCCCTGCCAATTAATGCACATCTATATTCTACCCACTTCAAGACTCCGCACCAATATAGAAGCATCAAGAAATATGGACCAATAGGCCCTTTGTAGTTACTTCCATTCTTCCCTTTAACTTAAAAAATATTATACCCATTGTTTCGTGTTCTGTCTTGTGTTGAAAGTTTGTTTTCACCTCATCCAAAACTGTATTAACATGTCACCTCACCCAAATGCATGTATAAAATCGAAGCTGTTTAAACCTTTGTTTAGTTATAGTTGTGTGTGTGTAAACTAAAGTCTGTGAAAATGTAATAAGTTTTACGAAACGCGTTCAAGTGTCGCGTTAGACTAGAAATGAAAGTGAATTTTGGAGAATTGATTTTTCAGTTACCATCAACAGTGAAAAGAAATATAAGAAACATTGAGAAAATTTGTGTTAGAATTATTAATCTTACTTTTTCGGTAATATTTAATAATATAAATATATATATATATATATATATATATATATATATATATATATATATATATATATATATATATATATATATATATATATATATATATATATATATATATATATATATATATATATATATATATATATATATATATATATATATATATATATGCGAACAAGCCTGAATGGCTTGTTCGCATTTGTGTTCCTCACGTGTGCCCCAAAGAATGAGGTGATTTGGTAAAATGCTATGCCCAAGATTACTATCCGAGTGCCGGCGGTGGGGTGGTTCAAATAGCCTCGGCTATCACCTCATTTTGTCCGGTCGTGATGGTCAAGTGGATTAAGGCGTCTTGTACATACCAGTTGCGTTGCTTCTGGGAGTATGGGTTCGAGTCACTTCTGGGGTGTGAGTTTTCAGTTATATATATATATATATATATATATATATATATATATATATATATATATATATATATATATATATATATATATATATATATATATATATATATATATATATTTTATTAAATATGACCGAAAAAGTAAGATTAATAATTCTAACACGAATTTTCTCAATCTTTCGTACATTATGCTTCACTGTTGGAGGTAAATTAAAAATCACTTCTCCAAAATTCATTTTTATTTCTAGTCTGACGCGACACGGGCGCGTTTCGTAAAACTTATTACATTTTCAAAGACTTCACAAATACACAACTGATTAGAACTTGCGTTTCCCTGATTTTATATCTACATTTGAGTGAGGTGGGAAGGGTGATGTGGCATTACATTTTGAGTAAGGTGGGAAGGATGATGTGGCATTAGAGGATATTAATAGGGTATTAAAAGTATCAACACAAGACAGAACACGAAACAATGGATATTGAATAGAAGTGTTTGTAGAAAGCCTATTGGTCCATATTTCTTGATGCTTCTATATTGGGGCGGAGTCTTGAGGTGGGTAGAATATAGTTGTGCAATAATTGGCTGTTGATTGCTGGTGTTGACTTCTTGATGTGTAGTGCCTCGCAAACGTCTAGCCGCCTGCTATCGCTGTATCTATCGATGATTTCTGTGTTGTTTACTAGGATTTCTCTGGCGATGGTTTGGTTATGGGAAGAGATTATATGTTCCTTAATGGAGCCCTGTTGTTTATGCATCGTTAAACGCCTAGAAAGAGATGTTGTTGTCTTGCCTATATACTGGGTTTTTTGGAGCTTACAGTCCCCAAGTGGGCATTTGAAGGCATAGACGACGTTAGTCTCTTTTAAAGCGTTCTGTTTCGTGTCTGGAGAGTTTCTCATGAGTAGGCTGGCTGTTTTTCTGGTTTTATAGTAAATCGTCAGTTGTATCCTCTGATTTTTGTCTGTAGGGATAACGTTTCTATTAACAATATCTTTCAGGACCCTTTCCTCTGTTTTATGAGCTGTGGAAAAGAAGTTCCTGTAAAATAGTCTAATAGGGGGTATAGGTGTTGTGTTAGTTGTCTCTTCGGAGGTTGCATGGCTTTTCACTTTCCTTCTTATGATGTCTTCGATGAAACCATTGGAGAAGCCGTTATTGACTAGAACCTGCCTTACCCTACAGAGTTCTTCGTCGACTTGCTTCCATTCTGAGCTGTGGCTGAGAGCACGGTCGACGTATGCGTTAACAACACTCCTCTTGTACCTGTCAGGGCAGTCGCTGTTGGCATTTAGGCACATTCCTATGTTTGTTTCCTTTGTGTAGACTGCAGTGTGGAAACCTCCGCCCTTTTCCATGACTGTTACATCTAGAAAAGGCAGCTTCCCATCCTTTTCCGTCTCGTAAGTGAAACGCAGCACGGAACTCTGCTCAAATGCCTCCTTCAGCTCCTGCAGATGTCTGACATCAGGTACCTGTGTAAAAATGTCGTCAACATACCTGCAGTATATGGCCGGTTTCAAGTTCATGTCGACTAAGACTTTTTGCTCGATGGTACCCATGTAGAAGTTTGCAAACAGGACACCTAGGGGAGAACCCATAGCGACCCCATCTACTTGCTTATACATGTGCCCATCCGGGCTCAAGAAGGGTGCCTCTTTAGTACAAGCTTGGAGTAGTTTCCTCAGAATACTTTCTGGCATGTCAAGAATACTCTCTTGACATGCCAGAAAGTATTCTGAGGAAACTACTCCAAGCTTGTACTAAAGAGGCACCCTTCTTGAGCCCGGATGGGCACATGTATAAGCAAGTAGATGGGGTCGCTATGGGTTCTCCCCTAGGTGTCCTGTTTGCAAACTTCTACATGGGTACCATCGAGCAAAAAGTCTTAGTCGACATGAACTTGAAACCGGCCATATACTGCAGGTATGTTGACGACATTTTTACACAGGTACCTGATGTCAGACATCTGCAGGAGCTGAAGGAGGCATTTGAGCAGAGTTCCGTGCTGCGTTTCACTTACGAGACGGAAAAGGATGGGAAGCTGCCTTTTCTAGATGTAACAGTCATGGAAAAGGGCGGAGGTTTCCACACTGCAGTCTACACAAAGGAAACAAACATAGGAATGTGCCTAAATGCCAACAGCGACTGCCCTGACAGGTACAAGAGGAGTGTTGTTAACGCATACGTCGACTGTGCTCTCAGCCACAGCTCAGAATGGAAGCAAGTCGACGAAGAACTCTGTAGGGTAAGGCAGGTTCTAGTCAATAACGGCTTCTCCAATGGTTTCATCGAAGACATCATAAGAAGGAAAGTGAAAAGCCATGCAACCTCCGAAGAGACAACTAACACAACACCTATACCCCCTATTAGACTATTTTACAGGAACTTCTTTTCCACAGCTCATAAAACAGAGGAAAGGGTCCTGAAAGATATTGTTAATAGAAACGTTATCCCTACAGACAAAAATCAGAGGATACAACTGACGATTTACTATAAAACCAGAAAAACAGCCAGCCTACTCATGAGAAACTCTCCAGACACGAAACAGAACGCTTTAAAAGAGACTAACGTCGTCTATGCCTTCAAATGCCCACTTGGGGACTGTAAGCTCCAAAAAACCCAGTATATAGGCAAGACAACAACATCTCTTTCTAGGCGTTTAACGATGCATAAACAACAGGGCTCCATTAAGGAACATATAATCTCTTCCCATATCCAAACCATCGCCAGAGAAATCCTAGTAAACAACACAGAAATCATCGATAGATACAGCGATAGCAGGCGGCTAGACGTTTGCGAGGCACTACACATCAAGAAGTCAACACCAGCAATCAACAGCCAATTATTGCACAACTATATTCTACCCACCTCAAGACTCCGCCCCAATATAGAAGCATCAAGAAATATGGACCAATAGGCTTTCTACAAACACTTCTATTCAATATCCATTGTTTCGTGTTCTGTCTTGTGTTGATACTTTTAATACCCTATTAATATCCTCTAATGCCACATCATCCTTCCCACCTTACTCAAAATGTAATGCCACATCACCCTTCCCACCTCACTCAAATGTAGATATAAAATCAGGGAAACGCAAGTTCTAATCAGTTGTGTATTTGTGAAGTCTTTGAAAATGTAATAAGTTTTACGAAACGCGCCCGTGTCGCGTCAGACTAGAAATAAAAATGAATTTTGGAGAAGTGATTTTTAATTTACCTCCAACAGTGAAGCATAATGTACGAAAGATTGAGAAAATTCGTGTTAGAATTATTAATCTTACTTTTTCGGTCATATTTAATAAAATATGTCTACAGGAAAGACTGCTACCAAAATATACTAATATATATATATATATATGTGTGTGTATATCACGAAAATAAACACGTGATTAAGAATGTGACAATGTCAGACCACGGAGGAAAAATGAAACAGGAAATTTCCTAAATCGAGAAGTGCCTCAATGCCAACATATATATATATATATATATATATATATATATATATATATATATATATATATATATATATATATATATATATATATATATATATATATATATATATATATATATATATATATATATATATATACATATATATATATATATATATATATATATATATATATATATATATATATATATATATATATATATATATATATATATATATATATATATATATATATATATATATATATATATATATATATATATATATATATATATATATATATATATATATATATATATATATATATATATATATATATATATATATATATATATATATATATATATATATATATATATATATATATATATATATGTCGTACCTAGTAGCCAGAACGCACTTCTCCGCCTACTATGCAAGGCCCGATTTGCCTAATAAGCCAAGTTTTCCTGAATTAATATATTTTCTTAAATTTTTTTCATATGAAATGATAAAGCTATCCATTTCATAATGTATGAGGTTAATATTTTTTTATTGGAGTTAAAATTAACGTAGATATATGACCGAACCTAACCAACCCTACCTAACCTAACCTAACCTATCTTTTTTTTTAGGTTAGGTTAGGTAGCCGAAAAAGTTAGGTTAGGTTAGGTTAGGTAGGTTAGGTAGTCGAAAAACAATTATTTCATGAAAACTTGGCTTATTAGGGAAATCGAGTCTTGCATAGTAGGCTGAGAAGTGCGTTCTGAGGCACATAGGAATGTGCCTCAATGCCAACAGTGACTTTCTCTGGGAAGTCACTGTTGGCATTGAGGCACATTCCTATGTTTGTTTCCTTAGTGTAGACTGCAGTGTGGAAACCTCCGCTCCTTTCCATGACCGTTACATCTAGAAAGGGCAACTTCCCATCCTTCTCCATCTCGTAAGTGAAACGAAACACAGAATTTCGCTCAAATGCCACTTTCAGCTCCTGCAGATATCTGACATCATGTACCTGTGTAAAAATGTCGTCAACATACCTGCAGTATATGGCCGGTTTCAAGTTCATGTCGACATGAACTTGAAACTTGGTGGCAGCTTTACAGTCATGTGGATGCATTACATACAGTAAAAAAAATTTGGATTCTTTGACAAGATTCCAGGTAGTATATCATTATGAATGAAATACATACACATTTCTTGGACTCCATTGATGGTGTTATCTCTGAATTAAAAGATTTTTCACATTCCATTGATCGAGTAATGTGCTAAGAAAGTGCTATCAATGGTCTGCTTGATATAATCTACCAACGATCCACCAACGATGCAATCATTAGTCTGCTTGATATAATCTACTCTTCCCATGACAAAAATGAGTTTCAGATTGGACTCTTCATTGACTTGTGAAAGGCCTTTGATACTGTTAACCATAACTACTTCTTATTTAAACTTCACCATTATGAAATCCGAAGCCTTGCCCTAAACTATTATCGATCCCATCTTAGTGACATACACCAATATGTAGCCATCAATGATATAACATCTCCCACTCTATCATTAACCGGTGGAGTGCCTCAAGGCAGCATCCTAGGATCTCTCCTATTTCTTATATACAGCGATGATCTACCTAATGTCTCTAACATTCTTAAACCTATATTATTTGCTGAAGATTCTACCCTCATCTTCTAAGACCCTAACCCCTACTCATTAAATAATGTTGTATATAATGAATTAAAAAAAAGTTCACTTATGGCTGTATACCAGCAAACTCACACTTAACATAAATAAGACCTACTATATCTTATTTGGAAGCAAATCAACAAATGCAATTCAGCTCCAGACAGACAATGTTAATAACAGCATTAAATATTATGGAAGGTTCCTTGACCTATACTTAGACAAGAGACTCAACTTCAGCACCCACATACAACATAGAGACTAGTAGGCTCAGAGAGAGCCCAGTAGGCTCAGAAATCTGTACACCAGTTAATTGACAGTCGAGAGGCGAGACCAAAGAGACAAAGCTCAACTTCCCGCAAGCACAATTAGGTGAGTACAACACATTACCAAGAAACTTTCCAAAACAGTTTGTATACTCTCTACAATCAGATATTATGTTCCAAACTCTGCTCTCCTCTCACTATACTACCCGCTAATCTATCCCTACCTTACATATGGCATCTGTGCATGGCGTTCAACCACTGAAAACTACCTCAAGCCCATCATCACCCGGCAAAAATCTGCTATCAGAACATTATTATTATTAACATCTTTATTGGCAAAATTAATTACAATTTTGCCTAATCTGAGGATTTCAATTAAGTCCTATTAAAGTGATTATAATGCAGGCATTCACTGTCACGCAAGACAGAGGGTCATACCCAAGACAATACGTCTAAACTGGCACATATATATATCATGGTTACAATCAATGTTTTAATGTATGAATATGTAAAAACAACTTTCTATTGTGTACTGCCACACAAGGGCAGGGATGGGTTCATAAGTGATGCAGCTTGGAAGTAATTTAAATAAAATTGTTCTTCATTCTTTAAAATGGACAAGCAAATTTTGGATAAATTGTTAGGATGTCGTCCAGAACACTAGAGTTAATGAAATAGTTACACAGTTGATGATACAATAGGCCAGGTCTAAAATCTTTTACGGTTTCACATTCAACAATATAGTGTTCTAGTGAATGCATTAGAAGTTTATCACAGAGTTTACAATCTGAATATTCTGGTAGTTGTTCAGCTTCACTAACCTGCCAGATGTGTCTTAAGCCAAGGCGAATTCGCGCAATGACTACATCACATTGCCTGGTCCGGTTACTGTACTGACCATACAAATACCTATTATTACAAAACTTGTCATAGCTTTTAATACTGCAGCTTTCAGGTCTCTGGGCATTTCTTAGTTTTTCTAAATCTGAATTAATTTCTTTAATTTGTATGTTTCTAATAATTGCATTAGATAGTCCAATAACAAACTTTGCTTTCAGACAACACTCAGCCTCCCCCACCCCCCTTTTTAAATCCTTAAACATGCTAAACATAAACTCACTCCACACATTCTCTTGTGCCATTTACATTTACAAAACCCTGTTCTTAAATGCAATCTCTGATTTGAAACTCTTCCTGGTCAGATGTAATAGAATCCATAATCACCACACCAGAAATAATTATATCTTTGATATCCAGAGTCAAACGTAATCTGTGTAAACACTCTATGTATATAAAGGAATCTAGTCTAGGGAACTCACTCCCTAATTCATTGAAAAGTTATCCAACTTTTGCCTTATTCAAAAATAAAACCAAAATGTACCTAATTTCATCTTCAGTGTCATACCTAGTGCTTTAAACTCGCAATGTATCTTGTGCTACCCAATCACCCAAAATATATATTTAAGCCATACTACTTCAAGATTGTAATAATTGCTATCATCTTATATCATGGTTGTTATATTAAAAGCATATTTTACTGCATTATACCTTGAAATAATCCTCAAATTATGCTGCAATGTACCTGTTGATAACCCACAAATTATTTTACTTTAATGTTCCTACTAATTTTTGTCAGGTGCTCGTCTGGCTCTTGGTGGATGCGGACGTGTCGCCTGTGGGCTCCTGGTTTGCTGGCCAGTTGTAGTTTGTGTTTGTGAGCGGACCCTTGAGGCCGTGGCGGCTAGATGGATGACGCTCCCTCCCCCCCTCCCCCTGTGAAGCGGAGGGATACCATTGGCCTGAAATTTACTTGTCCAGCATCTTACCCGGCAGTTGAAGTGGTCATGATTGATATGTTGTGGGTGGGTGTGGCGTCTGTGTGCGGCGTTCAACTTGTGTCCAGGCATCGAGCTGTTGTCAAATTCTGGTCCACGGCTGTTTCATGACTTTGTGGGCAGCTATGACGGGAGGACGTTTACTCTGCCTGAGGGTGATGGTTCGGTGGAAGTGTCGGACAGGTGCAGTGAGACTCCCTATCGGGCTGTTCATGGTGCTCCCTTTGAGTTCCCTGACTCTTTTCTCCAGCGACACTTTACCCGGTATGGGCGGGTCTGGAGTGTCCGGATGAATGCAGTCTCCTCCGGGTGGTGGAAGGGTATCCCGAATGGGACACACACTGTGGCGCTGCGCTTGAAGGACCGCATCCCTGCATCTCTCCTGCTTCTGGGCTTCATGGTACGTGTATTCTATGGGGGGTCAGCCCCGGACTTGTTTCCGGTGCGGACTCTCAGGCCATCAGGCTGTGGGATGTGATGCGAGTCGGGTCGGGCCTGTGAACCTCTTCAGGGAGGAGGACTTTTCCCCGTTTACGGTCCCGAACCTGCCGGAAGGTGCTGCTGTGGTGAGTGATACTTCCCAGTCGACTGGTGCCCCGTTGCCGGTCTCTGATGCCAGCCTCGATGTGGGCGTCTGGGTGGTAGTTAGTGCATCCCCAGCTCCCGCACATCAGCTATCTCTGCCTACCTCGTCTCCAGTCGAATCTCCAGTTGTGTCTCCTGTGGAGTGTGGTCTCGCGCCCCTGGACGTCAAGGCTGCGCCCCGGCCTGTATGGTCTCCAGCAGCTGTGTCTTTGGCCCGTGTCGACGTGCACGCTGTTATGTCTCCTGCAGTGAGTGGTCCTGTTCCCTGGGATGATGAGGCTGCAATGTTGTGTGATCGTGCACTGTGTGGAGTTGTCCGGCCGATCAGAGGTTCTGTTACGGTGACTCCTGGCGGGGGTAATAGTTCCGACGACCTGTGACCTGTGTCCAAGTATTCGCGACGATCTTTAAGTCTGTCTTCCCCTCGTGGTGAGGCCTGGGCCGACGTCCGGGATTTTGGGGACTCCGGAAGTTCGTCTTCTGTAAATGTGGGCGACGTTGTTGGAGTACCTGCGGCTCCTGTGGGCCATGTTGCAGCAGTGTTGGGCCCTGTGTTGGGATTGTCGCCTGGCCATGGTCCTGTATCTTCTCCGGCTGCCTCTGCATCCCCGTGTTGGGAGGTTGTGGCACAGGACGAGGTTGCGAGAGAGGGTGGGGTCTGGGTGCTGGTTCTTAAGAAAGATTCTGTTCCGGCAGCCCCCGTGCCTCTAGCGTCCATGTCTGTGACTTCCGCGCATCTGCTCCTGGTAGTGCCGACTGCTGCGCGGCTTCCTTCTGCTCAACCGTTTTTTGTTACTCTGCCCCCTGTGGTGTCGGCCCCTGCACCATCGCCCTCTGTGATTGTGTCCCCTGCACCATCGCCCTCTGTGATTGTATCCCCTGCACCATCGCCCTCTGTGATTGTATCCCCTGCAATTCTGCCCACTATGTTGCTGCCCTGTGTACCTCCTCTTCCTGTGCTTCAGTCCATCACGTAGTCACGTTAACACATCTACGGAATTGAGGGCTCGGTGGGATGCCTATAGGAAAAAGTAACCGCAGCATCTATATCCGAATAAATATGAGGATGATTAAATGCGTGTTGTTCTTGTTTTGTGTTGCTTTATTTCTTTATTTGTTTTGATGTGCTGTGAGCTAGGGGTTATTTTTTCATTTGTTTTTTGCCTGTTTCTTGTTGGGTTATAGTGCTCTGGTGTTTTTTCTTTTCTGACTATATTTCATTGTTACCTATATGCATGTTACCAATTTGTGTTTTGTACGACTTTTGTTTGTGTGTTTTCCTCTTCTAACGTTTGTTCCTGTGTTTCTTGCCTTGACAATGTGATTGATGATGTTAATGTTTTTCTATTGTTGTATTTGTGTTTCCCAAATAAAAAGAAAGAAAGTGGCAGCTCATAGTGTTCCCTTTGAGTTCCCTGACTCCCTTCTCCAGCGTCACTTTACCCAGTATGGGCGGGGCTTGAGTTTCCGGATGAATGCTGAATGAATTAGAGAGAATGGATATAGGTGGGCAATTATTACAATGGATACGGGGCTATCTTACCAACCGGTAGTCCTCTGCACTGTTGCAAGGCTACAAAAGTGAAACCAAATTAATGCATCTAGGCACCCCATAAGGAGGAGTACTAAGTCCTACCTTGTTTAATGTTCTAATGAATGCCTTACTAAAATCAATCTCAATCAGGCCGGCAAACATCAGTATCAGGTATGCAGATGACATCCTTGTACATACTAAAACACACCGCGAAATGCAAGCATTCTTAAATTGTATCATACAGCTTGTGAGAGCCTTGGTCTTGTAATCAACGCTGCTAAAACTAAGGTATTTAACAGACAAATTGGCAACGGCAAAAGTGGACCACGAAAACTTAAGATAGATAACATACCATTAGCCCATGTCACTTTTTTCAAATACCTTGATGTCTCTGTCCCTTGAACCTCAACTGCAGTCAATAAGTTACATCAACAATGTGGAGACAGACTCAGGGCTCTCAGAACTGTAGTGGGGTATTGCCCTAAATACGGTGTTAATATTAGAATTGCAAAAATGATGTACTTAGCATATATAAGGTCTCTGGTAGACTATCATGCACCAGCTTTGGTGCACTCATATTCATATGATCGGACTGCACGATGTATGTACAGATGAAAATGAACAGCACTTCCTTCCACCCTGGCAGATAGTACTTTTTGACATCCTGACGCCTGCATACCCCACCAAGAAACACAATGAAATGTGTTTCACACAAAAAAAATCACAAACAACCCTCATGCTCAGCTTGCTGCTAAATTAAGCACCATAGAACACATTCACAATATACAAACTGAAAACAACATAGCACAGACTATATACACTGACGGATCACTCATTACAGATAGAGGGAGGGCAGGAAGTGCTGTTTTTGCTCATCAACCCGATGGCAGCACAATTCAAAGGAATATACGAATTAGTAACTGGGCATCCACAATGCAAGCTGAGTTGGTAGCACTCGAAATCATTGACAACACTGACGTAGACAGCTTAATTATTTCAGACTCCTTTTCCTCACTACTAGCAATAAACAGTTTGCAATCAAGTACTAACGTACTTGTCTCAGAAGCCAGACATAGATATATAAGCATACCTAGCATGAGGGTAAATATACAAATATTGTGGACTCCTTCTCACATTGGCCTACAGGAACATGTTAAAGTTGACGTCCTCGCTAAGGCTGCAGTAAATAAAGACAGTATTGAACGGAATCTTGAGTTATCAAATAAGTCCCTTTAAAGTGTTATAAGACGAGAACTCCTGGACGGATTTGAAGAAAGTAGAACAGTGCAAACTGGAATCAGCAGGTCAACTGTTTATTACAATGAAATGTCTGAAGTAAAACATGTGTATGGGGCAAGTAACAAAGTCAGTAGACAAACAGATGTTATCACAGCTCGAATAAGACTTGGCTACAAGTATCTCTGGTAGTTCGGCTTGTATAGGGATCTAGATGAAATAAAGTGTTAAGTGTGTGGATGAAGTCAGGGACACACACTTGAACACTATATCTCGGATGGTAGTAAAATTGAGCCATTTAGAGATAAATTAAACTTTACACTGTATGATATGGAAACCTATTTTATTACCAAGGATAAAATACCTGAAATCCTTGCGCTGTGTCCATATTTGGCTCCCAGTAGATAAATGACATGAGATTAAGAAACTCAGCATTGTGAAGACGAATAATAAACAGCAGCTCCCCTATGACTGTAATATCTCCATTGATCAAACAATTATGTATTAGCAAGACCTATCATTAACGTATAATGACTTACTGTAAATATATAGCTCTTGAAACAGAACATTCTCTGTAACTAGCTGACATGTAACTGAAAGGTGTGAAGGATAGATGAAATTTTGTATGTAATAATATAAGATGAGGTCTGAAAAAGAACTTTTGTGCCCTCTGTAATGCTTTTGTGCTACCGCTCACAGGATGAGTATGGGGTGCACAATAAACTAGCCGCCTCCGGAGGCAACAATAAAAATCAAAATCCTCCGGGCGGTGGAAGGGTATCCCAAATAAGACCCGCACTGTGGCGATGCGATTGAAGGACCCCCATCCTTTCGTCTCTCCTGTTTCTGGGCTTCATGGTACGAGTATTCCATGCGGGTCAGACCTGGACTTGTTTCCGGTGAGGACTATTGGGCCACCAGGCTGCGGGTTGTGGTGCAAGCCGGGTTGGCCCTCTGAACCTCTTCCGGAAGGAGGAATTTTTCCCGTTTGCAGTGCCCGCCTAGATGTAGTTGGGGGTGTGAGTATCGGGGTGGTAGTTAGTGCGACCCCAGCACCCCCCATTTCAGCCACACCTGCCTGCCCCGTCTCCAGTCAAGTCTCCAGCTGTGTTTCGTGTGGTGTGTGGTGTAGTGCCTCCAGTCATCGAAGCTGTGCCCCGGCCTGCACTGTCTCCGGAAGATGTATCTTCGGTCCGTGTTGACGTGCACGAGGTGTTGTCTCCTGCGGTGTGTGGTCCTGTTCCCCGGGTTGCTGAGGCTGTGATGTTGAATGATAGTGCAAAGCGTGGAGTTGTGCGGCCAACAGGAGGTTCTGATGCGGTGCCTCTTAGCGGGGGTGAGAGTTCTGACAACCTACGACCTGTGTCCAAGCGATCGAGGCGAGCTTCGAGTCTGTCTCTGCCTAGTGGTGAGGCCTGGGCCAACGCCAGGGATTTTGAGGACTCCGGGAGTTCGTGTTCTGGTGATGATGATGTGGGCGACGATGTTGGGGTGCCTGCGGCTCCTGTGGGCCGTATTGTGGCGATGATGGGACCTGTGGTGGGATTGTCACTTGGTCCTGTGTCTTCTCCGGCTGCCTCTGCATCCCCGGTTACTGTTTTCCTGGGTTGAATGGTTGTGGCACCGGCCGCGATTGCGGGAGAGGGGACTTGGTGATTGTTCTTAAGAAAGATTCGGTTCCGGCGGCCTCCATACCTCTGGATTCCATGTCTGTGTCCTACGTGCGTCTGCCCTCGGTGATGCCGACCACTGTGTGGCTGTCCTCTGCTTAGCCGCCCTGTGTTACTCAGCCCCTGTAGTGTCGGCCCCTGCGCCATCGCCCTCTGCGATTTTGTCCCCTAAGGCTCTCCCCGTTGTGCTGCCGCCCTGTGTCCGGCCGGCTCCTGTGCTCCAGCCTTTTGGAGTTCCACCGCCTGCGCCGCCGAGCTCTGTGCGGCCTCTTCCAGTGACTTACGCCCCAATGGTAGTGATCGCCGAGCTGGATGTTCCTGACTTCATGTATCGAGCGCGGGGATCGCGTTGTCACGTTAACTCGTCTGCGGAGGTGTGTGCTCGGTGGGATGCCTACAGGAAGAAGTACCCTCGTCGTCTATGTCCGGATTAATATAAGATGATTAACTGTGTGTGTGTGGTTCTTGCTCTGTGTTGCTTATGTTTTGATGCGCTGTGAGACACGGTTATTTTTTCATGTGTTTCTTGCCTGGTTCTTGTTGGTTTATAGTGCTCTGGTGCTTTTTCTTTTCCGACTGTTTAAAAGTTTACCTATGTTTATGTTTCCATTTTGTGTATTATACGACTTTTGTTTGTGTGTTTGTTTTACTGTTCTTGAGTTTTGTTCATGTGTTTCTTGCCTTGTTAATGGGAATAATGATGTTGATGTTTTTCTGTTACGTTGTATTTGTGTTTACCAAATAAAATGAAAAAATCTTTGTCAGATTTTCTTACAATGTACCTGTTAACATTTTTTGAAATTTTTGCAAGAAATTATCTTCTGTAATTAGATGGCTTTAAAAGAATGTAATAACATCAATACTATGTTTGTTCATAAACCCAATGTACCTTCTTGTATATATTTAAATTAAAATAAAATAAATGTATGCGAATAGTTATGCTTCCAGATTTTACATTTTGACAAATCCAAATAAGCAGATATTACAAACTCCCAGAGGTACTTGTAGACGAGACTAAACCTAGCAGTGGTAACATCTAGAAGTCTGCTAACCTTATTGGATGACCCATAGACGTACTGTTCTTCCTACATAATAGAATGATGAAAGATGGAGTAACTGGTGTGAATTTCACTTTGCCTCAAATCTACGAGATTTTGTTGATGCTCCTGGAATATTTCTGCCCTCAGGCTGATAAAAGTCAGTCCAAGACGGTAATCAATTCTCTCTTTACGAGCAAAGGTTTTGGCTAATTCATCAGTTTAATCATTCATTCGGAGACCAATATTGGGAAGGAATCCACAGCAGACAAACTCTGACTCATTCATTGATTATTTAATTATATATGTGTCTAGCTTCAGACACAAGCAGGTCACAGTTATGCCGTGGGGAGCTGAGGGCATTCATGGATGACAAGGAGTCACCTACAACTAGCATGTCAACTTTGGATTCATATACGCTTTCGAGTGCAAGGATTATAGCGACCAATTCTGTTTGAAGAGTGGAGGCCCAGTTATTTACACGCCAGGTGTGAGAGTGGGTTTGGTGACTGGATGAGATCACTTTACTCAGAGAACGGGATGACCTAATTACAAATTTCTCCCTTACTTTGCTTGCAACATCTTTTCTAAGAATTCATATCTTACAGGTTAAAATTCAGTCAGACTTCACCAAAATGCACAGGTGAGCATTTTATGTATGAATATATGCACGTACGTATCATATGGTTAAGAAAATAACATATGTTACATATCTGTTCACGCAAGACGGTGCGCCAGTACTTTATATTTGTGCATGATATGTGTTGGTGGGTCGGGAGGTAATTGCATAACATTAAACTGAGTCACGAACGAAAAAGTTTGAAGAAGCGCCGTCCAGAAGGACTGAGGTTAGTCTCGCGATGCTGGTTATTTGACTTGTCTCACCTCATTATGGACTAATATATGTTTAATATTTGTATTTATATAGGAGGTTAAACTCAGTAAAATCACTGGAAACATTGTGATTATTGAAGTACAGTGAAGTACAAACTACAAACTATATAATATAGACGGACAACTAAATTAATATTTATTATAATTAAAAACAGATAATCTTAACAATTACTCAAGATGGTCAATGATTTAATGTAATTGAGAACGGTATGAAATAGTATCACATTCTCCTGTAGTAGCCGCGCCCGTCAATAGATGGCGCTAATAGGTTGGCAGAGCGTTGGGTTGGGTGATACATGAACATACATTTTATAGGGAGCTTTCCTATCCTTGTTTCACAGTCTGTCGTTAGTGTGTCTGTTTGTAGTGAGTGGGGAAGGCAACAAGGCGGGCAGCGTTCTTGTGCTTGGCATTCTAGTCATTGCTTCTTTTATTGGCAACACTCTTTCTATATTATAAGGTTTGTGCGTGTTGTAGTAATAAGTTCATGTATTTATTTATTTATTTATATACAAGAGGGTACATTGGGTTAGAGAGAATACATAGCATAGTATTTACAGTTTTGTAAAGCCACTAGTACGCGCAGCGTTTCGGGCAGGTCCTCAATCTAACGTATAATTTTAAGTAAATTCTAGCAGAATTAATAAAATTAGATACATTGCAAGAAAAAAAAAAATGAGAATAGTAAGAATATTAAAGCACATTGGTATATTAAAGCTCTGGTTGACTATAATTGACATCTTGAATGGTAATTTAAACAAGATTAACAGACACCGTGCAGCAGATTGATAGCACATATAAGACAGCAATGATCACAATGGTAAAGATGTTCGGATTGGGTATATAAAGATCGGGAGATTGGGTAGCAATAGATACAGTGCAATTTTAAAGCAACAAGGTAAAAAAAAACTATGCAGTTGAGATTAGGTACTTTTTAGTTTTGTTTTTGAATGACGCAGAGATTGGACGGCTTTTAAATTCATTAGGGAGAGAGTTCCATCGACTGGGTCACATTATTTGCATAGTGTTTACGCAGATTAAGTTTGACTCTGGGGATATTAGAGATATTTATTTCTGGTGTGGAAATGTGTTATTACATCTGTCCAGGGAGAGTTTTAGAGCAGGATTTGCGTTTAAGAACAGGGTTTTGTAAATGTAATTGGCACAAGAAAATTTGTAGAGTGAGATTGTTTAGCATGTTAAGGGAGCTAAACAAGGGGGTTGAGTGTTGTCTGAAAGCAGAATTTATTATTCTGATGGCAGATTTTTGTTCGGTGATGATGGACTTGAGGTGGTTTGCAGTGGTTGAACCCCATGAACAGATACCATAGTTAAGATAGGGATAGATTAGTGCATAATATAGAGATGAGAGCAAAGTTAGGTACATATCTGATTTTGGAGAGTATCCCAACTGTTTTAGACTCTTTATTATGTGTTGTATGTGGGTGTTGAAGTAGTCTCTTGTCTAGGAATAGGCCAAGACACTTTGCTTCATTTTTATTGCTAATGCTTACATTATCTATCTGAAGCTGAATTGCATTCGTAGATTTGCATCTAAATAAAATGTAGTGGGGTATTTCTTTAAGTGTTAGTTTATTGGTTGACATCCATAAGTAGACTTTTTATTAGTTCATTATTAACATCATTTAGTGTCTGGGTTGGGGTTAGAGTAGATGAGGGTAGTATCATCGGCAAACAAAATAGGTTTCAGAATGCTAGAGACATTAGGCAGATCATTGATGTATATAAGAAATAGGGGAGGTCCCAAGATGCTGCCCTGTGGCACTCCAACGGTTATTGGTAGAGTGGGAGAAGTTATATTATTGATGGTTACACATTGAAGTCTGTCACTAAGATAGGATTGGATATAGTCCAGTGCATGGCCTCGGATTCCATGATGGAATTTACGTAAGAGGTAATTGTGATAGTGTCAAAGGCCTTTATCAGGTCAATGATGAGTCCAATCGGAAACTCACTTTTGTCAAGGGCTGAGTAAATTATATAAAGACTAATAATTGCATCCTTGGTACTTTTTTTTTTTTGGGGGGGGGGGGGGAGCGGAAGCCAAACTGACAAGGGCTAAGAGTGTCAAATTTTACGAGATAGGAGTAGAGCTGTTTGTAGATCATTTTTTTGAAATATTTTTGATAGGATGGGTAGGTTTGATATTGGTCTGTTTGTCTGCCGGATTACCTCCTTTATGAACTGGCGTTATTCTTGCTTCTTTAAGGATATCGGGGAAGGTATGGCACTCGAAGGATTTGTTGAACAGCAGAGCTATGTGTCACAAGGATTTGGGAGGCTCTTGTATACAATGGATGGGATTTCACTGATGTTCTCAGCTGTGGTTTTTAATGTGTATGATGGACACGTCTGTCGGGCTGACTGGTGAAAGAGGAGAGTTTGGATAGCTGCCTGAGATGTGTTGATATGTCTGTGGTGATTTTACTGGCAAGGTTAGCACCAACCAATGAAAAGAAGCTATTAAATTAATTTGCCACTTCTAAATCGGTTGACGGTGTAAAGCTATCCTTAGTGTTATCTGGTTGTGGGAGTGTTTTGTTCCTAGGATATTAGAGATGGTATTCCATGTGCTTTTCCTATTGCCTTTTGCTTTTTTCAATCTAGTCTCATAATATGAAAGTTTAGCTTTTCATGATACTGGTAAGCACTGATGAATACCTTTTAACTACTTCCTTTTGTAACTAGGCCAATACTGAAATTTATTTTCATATGTATTTTGACTTGATTATGCCACTTGTGAGCCACGGATTGTTTTTTCTTTTGTCGGTTACCTCTTTGGAAAGGAGGGGACAGGGAGTGTTGTAGAGGCTTAGTTTTGGAGAGAAAGAGGTTAGTTAATAAGTTCATATCCTGTTTATTACTGAAATCAGATTCCCAGTTAATATTGTGAATAGCATTAGAGAGATTGCCTAAAGCTGATTCACTGTGTAGCCTGAATGAGTTTCTTGCTTTCTGGAGGTATTGTATCCCTGTTTGCTATGAGGAAGGTAGGATAGTTGTCGGTTGTTCTTTCATAATTACCCCAGATGTAAGGGGAGCTGTTAAATTAGTCCATAAGTGATCAAAGGTAGTGGCAGATATGAGTGACTCGAGTGGGCTTGGCAATTGTGGGGATTAGCATACAAGAGTGCATGCTGTTACAGAAATAGTCGACGAGTGTTATTTTGAAGACCTAGGTCAATATTGAAATCGCCTCCTAGAATGATGTGATTTTTGTTGAGATTGTCATTTATAAGATTCCTTACGTTGTCTGAGAATGAAGCTATGTTGGTATTAGGAAATCTATAGATGGCACAGATAGTCAGAGAGGATTTAAGGGATTTACTGGAGAACTTGGCAAAGGTATATTCAAAATAGTGGTCTCTTTCACCAATGACACTATTGCAGATGAAGGTATCTTTGTAAAATATTGCTGTGCCACCTCTTTTATTAGGCCTGCAGTTATGAATGGCTTTATAACCAGTTAAATTGAAGAGTTGGGTATAGTCTTTACTTAGCAAAGTTTCTGTTAAAATGATGAATAATAATTTATTACCTAGTGCTGTGAATAGTGCATTTGTGTTGATTTAGTGTTGTGCAGTAAAGTAAATGTTTAATACTAGCTTGCGTATTTCACTTTTTCCGAAACAAATTTGTGTAGCTAGTTAATCTTGTGAAGGTAGAAGTAAATACATATGCATATTTTTTCATAGTTTTCCTGTAAATTTCAGTGTGTATATGTAACACTGGTCTCCCACCTCTGATTTTGAATAGTAACGGTTATTAATTTCAGATGTGTTCGTATTCCTTGGTATTGCTGCTATGGACGACCCTGGTGTCCCGGGTGTTGGTCGATGCACAAATTTCCACAGTAAGTAAATATTGGGTTAGATAAATGTTCCAGAAAGTGTTGGCAAAAATTGTACCTTTCTAATCGCTTATAAATCTCGAGGAATGTTAACAATTTAAACAGTTCTTGACTACTTCTGAAATTGTGTGCCTTAATTTCGGCTTGCCAAGACTAATTATGCTAAAGGTTTGCCTTGAATTAAAATGGTAAGAATTTTTGTTTGGGAATCTGGCAATTTCAGGTCTCGCTAAGCCATAACCCTGAACGATCAAAATTTCGATCGTTGGTATAACTAGTGTCGCAAAGATACCTGGTGGTAGTATCCACACACTACTCGATCGCGAATACTGATCATTCATGAGGTTTTACAAAAGTGCCTGTTAATAAGCCTAGGTATTCGGCTACTTTGACGTTCCTCCATGTGAGTATGTGTCAATTATTTGGCGAGGCATCCCCCTAGAGGCCAGAGCTTGTCTTAAAGACTATTGTACATTCAAGTCTTTAGTTTGAATAGTATTGAAACTATTGAAAATATAAAATGTAAATATATTCATATATGAGCGCTATTATTAATCTTCAACGTCGATAATATTGGGTGTTCAAATTTCCTCGCTGAACTCTAAATTACTGCCTGAAATTGACCCTGCTCTATACTTCCGGGGAACGTTAATTTTGCATTAATTTGCAGCTAACAAAGCAAAAGGAAAAAATTCACAGATCCTAACTTCCGAATGTACAAAGCTAATTTTCTCCCTAGTTAACATTAAAATATAAAATCTAAGCACACCGCCCCCCCCCCTTACTCTTTTTTTTTGGGGGGGGGGGGTACAATTTCAATTGGTTGACTCCCATTAAGGGACCCCCACGATGTAAAATAGGATCGGCATCTCTTAAAACTTGGTCGCATATTTTTTTCAGAGGACCCTACCATGGCACAGTTAACGTTGTTAGGTAAAGAAAATTGGTGAAATGGTATGGTTTAGAAACCTGGGCACAACTACATACCTAATCTATATAAAGAAAAATGGAAATGTTCGTTTGTTCAAAATCGTTAATCTACGAAAGCTCTTCACCGATTGCTTTGAAATTTTGACACAACGTTGCATTCGAATAAGTGGTTTTATATACCTTCTATATAGATGCCACCCCTGTGGCAGGTAAAAACATGCGTTTTTGAAAAACGACGCCATCTGTTGCACATAATAGCAACATACATGCTATACTGAATGTCAAACTCCATCAATATTTCAGATTGCATTGATAAATATTTTCATAGATTTAGATTTATATTTTTTTATTGAATTTTGTGATATTGATTTGGAATTGAGCTGTGTTTACCATACCGGTTATTTCAAGAGTATAGTTTTTTTTCAAATTTTCCTTTCATTTTTTTTAACTTTTTCTTATTTCAGTGATGAACATAGTGATCTGATGTTCCCAATTCTCTGATGGGAACATCAGACCGTTTGGTAAGGCATCAGACAAGGGAGTGGGGAATGGTAGGGAGGATGAGGGGACGGAGGCGCTTGGGACGGTGAGGACGAGGGGATGGGGGAAAGGAGAATGGTGGGGAGGACAAGGGGATGGTGGTGTGGGAAGGACGAGGGGATGGTGGTGTGGGAAGGACGAGGGGATGGTGGAGTGGGGAATGGTTGGGAGGCAGAAGGGACGGGTGAGGTGGGAATGGTGTGGAAGACTGGGAAGGTTGCTGTGGCTCGGCAATGCACAAGAGTTTCAGAGCCACAGCAACGTGTGGCTGGGTACTGCTAGTATTCAATAAATGTGAAACCTAGTACAATTATTCTTATACATTTAGAAAAGACTGCATAGTTTTTTTTTTCCCTAGAAAGTGCTTCGTAAATTTTGATATTTGGCTTATAAATTTTACGAATTTATAGGAAACTTGCTCCAGCTCACTTCTATGCATCATCTGGACTACTATATCCCTTCCCCAACCCATCAGTCTGGCTCTGGTTATGGCAGTCAGACCCGAGGACAGGGAGGTGCCAGCTCTCAGGGGTCATCGGGTCAACAGGGCAGCGGTTCAGTTGTAGGTGGCGGCCCGGGCGTCGGCAGCGGTCCACTTCTTGGTGCTGGATTAGGTCTTGGCAGCGGTCAAGGAATAGGGATTAACCTCGGCCAAGCCAATCGAGCTGGCTGTTCTAGTCAGTCAGCAGCGGTGACAGGGCTGCACAGGTCAGCAGCGGACCTCGAGCTACCTCTGGCAGCAGCGGTCCGGCCTCTTACGCTGGTGCAAGGTATGGCAGTCCTCAAGTGAGCAGAGTGGATGCACTATTTAACCCCACTGTCACCCAGCTCATCACCATCGACCGCTTCGTCACCCTCACTGATCAGGCTTTCCAGAGTGTGGCTGTCACCCTCACTTCTCTCACCGTCCAGACTGTCGCCACTGGAACACGCGCGGTGAGTACTTGGTATGTATTGTGATAAACGATGGTCTGGACGCTGAGCTTAGACTAGTTAAGTGTTGTCTTGCACAGGTGGCACAGACGCCGGTGGATGACCGCGTGGCCCTCCAGACAACGGTAGTTGTCAGACCTTCAACACTAACGGTCACGTACGTGCAGTCGGACTTCAAGATTGTGACTGAAAGGTCTCTAGACTACGTGACCATCGCACACACCTCTTACGTCATCATTCAGACTACCTACACTACTACTGCTACCCAAGTGTAAGTTCGATTCGAAGTTTACAGTATTGTAGTGGAACTGTCAGCCTCCTGATTACTTGTAATCGCTAATTAATAAATTTATTCCCCACAGGCTGTCGTACACGACCACGCTGGTGAGAACAAACATCAATACTAAGAGCACAGTGTTCACGGACTACCGCACAGTCACCGACACAGTCCTCGTCCCCGGAGCCCGCTACGGTTATAGACAGCTCTAGCACGTTCATCCATGCTAAGATTTTAAAGAAAGTAATATTAAACGTTTAACATCATCGGTCTGTATAAGCTATTAAACTTGACATAAGCATTGGGTGTTCTTTTAATAGCTGACTTGGAGTACATAATAAATAATTGCATGCACATTTACTTATTGAGAAATCTAAGCGGTTGTGAAGGTAGAGTAATCCTTAATACCTGTATTCTTGAGATTGCGAGAGAGCGGTGTTACACTAAAATGACATTCTGGGAGGAATGTCTAGTAAACCAGCTACTGACCATTTGGTTCCTTAAAGATAGTCGGTGTTCCAACGAAGCACATCTCCTGAGACTTAAAAACGTAACGGCATAGGAAAATGCCAAAGGAGAACAGAGACTGCTGTTTGACTTATACAACGTACTTTTATTTTTATTTTTATGTATTTTTATTAAAGTAACCTTATGACATACTTGTTGGCCTAGCCACGATCTCTTAAGAGAAGTAGGTTGACTGCCCCTGGTATGCAAATCTAAGAGGATGCCTTCATGACTAACTCTGTAACTGGTAAATAGAAAAACAACTTGATCAGCAAGGAAAACTATAATGGTAATTAAATCTCTTAATATTTATCTACAAACGTGTTCTACTTTCTGCTGTTCTTTGGCTGCATACCTCTGCACTTAATCCATACAGTCACGAGATCCACATTTGGGGACAACTTAACATTGTGAGCGGCTCGGGTGTACCGAACAGGGAGTGGCTGCGTCACTTCCTACTGTCACGGTGCACTATTTAAATGCAACACAGGTTCAATAACATTGCAGGGAGACCCGTGCATTCCCATTGGGTACATGTATCTGGGAGTTGACCCTTCCCTGCAGAAGTGGAACCCTGGGAAATACTCAAAATTTGCTAGAATGTAACAAAAACAAATAAATTTCTGTGTAGGTAAAAATTAAATATTTGGGGATTCACATCGCTATTGGTCCCTGGTATAGGTTTAGGCAGAGATCGACCATCCCTCGCGATCACTTGTACCCTAGATAGAATTCTTGGTGAATCGGATACTTTTGATGTTCCCCCCTCCCCGCTCAGCTCGTTGATGCCGTGAGGGGAGGCTTAGTGGGCGGCTGCCGGAGTGTGATGCTCCTTGGGACAGTCCTCTGTCCTTTTCTAGCCTTTTGCTCCTGCTGCCGTCCTCTCCAATTATGCTGAGCACCTTTTCCTTTTCCTTCTGTTTCGTTTTTCTCTCCCTTCTTCTATCTGCTTGCTGTTTCCTGCCGACCTTTTGCTTGTTCTGGTTCTTCCCTTGGACTACTTCTATTTTGATGCCTGGGTGCTTGAGGAGGCATACTCTTGCATCCGTAGAACTGTAGTACCCGACATAAAGAGCGAGGGGAACCTTTTATTGTCAATCCCCCTTTCGTCACTGAACCCGATCTCGACGGACTGTCGGTTCTTAAGGTGGCGTTTGTGGGGCGTATACTCACGACGCACCCCTAGGAGGCCCCGGCATGATCGGCGATATCTTCTTGTTGGGTGTCTTGCCTCTAATTGTGGCTCCATGGTGGGTGTGGGGGCACATTGGTGAATGAATATTCCTTTTCGTAGCGATGATAACCCTTGTTTCGACTGTTTCTGCTTTACCTTCTCAGGCTCGTGGGGTGGGCGACCAAACCCCCGAGTCGGTCCATGTTGGAAGACTGGGTTCTGTAGCCTCTGCTGCATTGGGCCCCGACCTTGCTTCTCCTTTGGCCTCTCTGACTCCTTCCCTTGGCTCCCCTCCCTCCTCTGTGGATGGGTCGAGCCCCGAGACCCCAGTGGTGACTACCTCGTCCCCTGGCGCGGCTCCATCTCTAGTTGTAACTACTGCGCCTTGTAACCCCTCTCTCTCTCTCTCTCTGGGGGTTCTCACTGCCGTCCTCGTCACGGCCGCCCTCACTCGATTCCTAACCGTTCTGCTATCTATCAAGCCTTGTTTGGTCCTGCTTCGTGGGCCAAATATTTTGATCTCCTCCCTCTTGATTCTGCGCCTCCTGACGATTTCTCCCTCCATCGACATCTCGTTGATTCCGTGGATGCCTCGGTTACTTTCAACCCCACTCGTCTCGGTACACGTGTCGTTACTGCTCCTTCTCAGCATGCTGCTTCCCGCTTGGCTGCCTTATCCTTCCTTGGCGAGACCCCTGTTCGGGTCTTGAAGAACGCTCAGTTGAATGCCAGTGTTGGCACTATTCTGCACCCGCCCCATGTTGCGACTGGTGTTCGGGACCTGCGTGACTACCACGACGATATTCGACATATCCTTGCTGCCCAGGGCCATTCTATTCTCCAGGTGGACACGTTTACTCGTCCCCCCTCGTGGTAGTCGCCGTCAACCCCTCCGGGTTGTGAAGAATTACCTTTGATGGTAGGACCCTTCCACCCTCTGTCATTCTTGCTGGTGCCAGGTGCTCTGTCCAGGAGTGCATTCCCTCTCCTCGGCTCTGTAACAAGTGCTGGAGGTTTGGGCATGGTGCCCTCTGCTGCTCCGGGACTGTGTCTCTCTGTCCTTTGTGTGGTGGCGAAGGTTACTCTAAGTCAGAGTGCACTTCTCCCCAGGCTCGTCGCCTCCACTGCGGTGAGGCCCATCCCACCTTCTCACGTGCATCTGTCAATTACAAGCTTGAGGCAGCCGTCCTCAACTTGAAACCCCAACATTAATGTTGGGGTTTCCACTTCTCTATTCTTACTCTGGGGTGAGCAATAGTTATGCTCAAGGTCACTCACCGTAGCCCTGCGGGTCTTCACTCGATCCTCACGGCGCCACTGCACGCCAGGAGTCTCTCCCAGTCAATCTCGACGGCCTCTGATTAAGAAAGAGTGGGAACACGACTCGTTCACTAGACTGTCGTGTGCCCTCCCCAACAATCGGGCTCTAGGGTAAACCACAAGGTCGCCAACTGGTGTTTTAGGTGGCCAGTAACACCTCAGTGGACTGGTGGAATTAGTGGTAGCCTTGGCAAGGTCACAATAGATCAGGAGTCAGGCAGGTACTTACTGTTATCACTCTATGCTTTCCAGTATACAATAGCCACAAGATCAATGGAGGAGATGATAAAAACACAAAGGTAATTTTGTATTTTACTTAAAATGTATGAAAGATGTCACAAGGCCAAACAATAATAAATAAATCGACTGATCCTGGCAGCGGCCGGTAGTTCCCACGAATAGTATGCGCTCACTAAGTGGCAACACCTCCCCTCCTCATCAAGTGTCAAGAACAGCTGATCGCATGGCCCCCGCGCGAAAGCTTATTGCTTGTTTTCAGATTCACGCGCGCTGTTTCCTTAAATTCTCCAATATTACTAGAAACTCGCACACTCGATATTGGCACAAATAGCACGTATTTCTTAGTTACACTGTACTCAGGCTCAAACAGTCGTTTCTACAATCAATGCTACAATGACTCACTGTAATGGTCTTACACTGTTCTTCATTCAACCATATATTATGAAATATTAACACTGGAGTTTTCAGTACTTTCTCTCGTGGGCGATAACGCAATAATTCACTGTACTCACAAATGATTAATCACTGCACGAACACAGACATAATAATGCATATAGATTAGACATCAGTAAATGGTAAAATAAATAGTTTCTGGGCACATAGCCTAACTTCCAAATACTGGCATAATATTATATATAATTTATCACTATATGTTCACATCAAAATCTCTAGAAAGATATACACAACACAGTAAATTTATCACTTGTTCCTGGTGCCTGTACACACCAATAATCAACATAAGTATTACAAGTGCTCTTGATAGTACTACCCCCCTCCCCGCTCAGCTCGTTGTCGCCGTCTGGGGGCTTAGTGGGCGGCTGCCGGAGTGTGATGCTCCTTGGGACAGTCCTCTGTCCTTTTCTAGCCTTGTGCTCCTGCTGCCGTCCTCTCCAATTCTGCTGGGCATCTTTTCCTTTTCCTTCTGTTTCGTTTTTCTCCCCCCTCTTCTCCTATCTGCTTGCCGTTTCCTGCCGACCTTTTGCTCGTTCTGGTTCTTCCCTTGGACTACTTCTACTTTGACGCCCGGGTGCTTGAGGAGGCATACTCTTGCACCCGTAGAACTGCAGTACCCGACGTCGAGAGCGAGGGGAACCTTTTATTGTCAATCCCCACTTCGTCACTGAACCCGATCTCGACGGACTGTCGGTTTCTTAAGGTGGCGTTTGTGGGGCGTATACTCACGACGCACCCCTAGGAGGCCCCGACAAGATCGGCGATAGCTTCTTGTTGGGTGTCCTGCCTCTAATTGTGGCTCCATGGTGGGTGTGGGGGCACATTCGTGAGTGAATTCGTAATTTCGTCAAGATGATAACCCCTGTTTCGGCTGCTTCTGGCTTACCTTTTCAGGCTCGTGGGGTGGGCGACCAAGCCCCCGAGTCGGTCCGTATTGGAAGACCGGGCTCTGTAGCCTCCGCTGCATTGGGCCCCGACCTTGCTCCTCCTTTGGCCTCTCTGACTCCTTCCCCTGGCTCCCCTCCCTCCTCTGTGGTTGGGTCGAGCCCCAAGCCCCCAGTGGTGACTACCTCGTCCCCTGGCGCGGCTCCTTCTCTAGTTGTAACTACTGCGCCTTTTAACCCCTCTCTGGGGGTTCTCACCGCCGTTCTCGTCACGGCCGCCCTCGCTCGATTCCTTCCAGTTCTGCTACCTATCAAGCCTTGTTTGGTCCCGCTTCGTGGGCCAAATATTTTGATCTCCTCCCTCTTGATTCTGCGCCACCTGACGATTTCTCCCTTCATCGACATCTCATTGATTCCGTGGATGCCTCCATTACTTTTAACCCCACTCGTCTCGGTACGCGTGTCGTTGCTGCTCCTTCTCAGGATGCTGCTTCCCGCTTGGCTGCCTTATCCTGCCATGGCGAGACCCCCGTTCGGGTCTCGAAGAACGTTCAGTTGAATGCCAGTGTTGGCACTATTTTGCTCCCGCCCCATGTTGCGACCGGTGTTCGGGACCTACGCGACTGCCACGACGATATTCGACATATCCTCGCTGCCCAGGGCCATTCTATTCTCCAGGTGGACACGTTTACTCGTCCCCCTCGTGGTAGTCGCCGTCAACCCCTCCGGGTTGTGAAGATTACCTTTGATGGTAGGACCCTTCCACCCTCTGTCATTCTTGCTGGTGCCAGGTGCTCTGTCCAGGAGTACATTCCTTCTCCTCGGCTCTGCAACAAGTGCTGGAGGTTTGGGCATGGTGCCCTCCGCTGCTCCGGGACTGTCTCTCTCTGTCCTTTGTGTGGTGGCGAAGGTCACTCTAAGTCGGAGTGCGCTTCTCCCCAGGCTCGTTGCCTCAACTGCGGTGAGGCCCATCCTACCTTCTCCCGTGCTTGTGTCCATTACAAGCTTGAGGCAGCCGTCCTCAACTTGAAGCACCGGGAGCGTTTATCTTTTCCTGAGGCGAGGCGCCAGGTTCGCCGGCTCCCGCCTTATGCTAATATCTCTTATGCTCGCGTGTTGCGCTCTTCCTCTCCTCGTCCTTCCCGCCTTCCTCAGACTCACAACCGTTTCCAGGCCTTGGACCCTGATGCGCCCACTGCCCCCTCCTCTGTCCCTTTGGGTTCTCTCCCGAAGGATCCTCCTCCTGGTCCTCTGTCTGGGGTTCCCCTTCCTTCTACCCGGTCTGTCGTGTCTTCTGTGTCTCCTTCCTCGTCCCCCTCCGATCCTCCTTCCCATCCTCTTCCTCCATCTATCGGCTCTCCCCGCCGCCTGTCGGTGCGGGCGGATGTCCATCGCTCTCCTAACGGCCGTCGTGTGTGCTCTCGTTCGGCTTCTCCTGTTGAGACACTGGAATCCGTTGCCCGGTACGTAGTTGCTGGGACACCGGTCTCTTTAAGTCAGAAGCGTAAGCCTGGCTCCTCTCCTTCCTCTTCCCCGGCGGGTAAGAAGGCTTCGCTTTCTTCCTCAGCTCCTCCTTCTGGCTCTGTTGCTCCTTCCACTCCCGTTTCAGTGCTTGCGCCCCCTGTTCCTGCTATGGAGGTTTCTTTGGCCCCTGCTTCCCTTTCGGTTGCTGCTCTTGCTGGGGTGCGCTCCTCTCTTTCTACTCCCCCTCTTCCTGCTGCTGTCCTTGACTGCTCCTCTCCGTTGTCTCCTACTCCTCCTCCTCCTCCTCCTCCTCCTCCTCCTCCTCCTCCTCCGGACCCTGCCCGCCCACCTCTGATCTGTTCTCCCGTTTCCTTCCCTCCGTCTTTGCTCAGTTTACCCATGCCCCCTAACCCTGACTTTGCTGACCCTGATCCCGACCCTGATATTCTTTAACGTGCTCTGTTGGTCTTTCGCCTTTGTTTCTTCCTTGTTCTCTGTTTTTGTCCTTTCTCTTCTCGTCGTTGTCCATTCTTCAATGGAACGTTCGAGGTTATTACGCCAATTTCCTCGAACTCCAACTTCTGGTTTCGCGGTTTTCGCCCCTTTGTGTCTGTCTCCAGGAGCCGATGCTTGGTGCTCGTCCTGGTCGTTTTCGTGGCTATTCCTTTCTCTCCCCCCCCCCCAGCCATTGCTGGGGCTTCTAATTCTTCTGCTCTCTTGATTCGGGCTGATGTTCCCTTTGTTCCTTTACTTTTTCCTTCGCCTCTCCATTGTTCTGCTGCTCGTATCTTTGTGGGGAAATGGTACACAGTTTGTTCCATTTATCTCCCCCCGAGTGTCCCGCTCTCTCTTCCTGATTTGAAACACCTCCTAGACTCCTTGCCGGAGCCTGTGCTCCTGCTGGGTGACTTCAATTGTCGTCATTCTCTTTGGGGTGACGTTCTGACGAATACCCGGGGTCGCCTCCTTGAGCCGTTTCTCCTCTCTTCTTCCCTGTCTCTTCTGAATTCTGGTGAGCCCACTCATTTGGACTCTCGAACTCGCACCCTTTCTTGTCTTGATCTTTCTCTCTGCTCTTCTTCTCTTTACTTAGATTTCACATGGCAGGTTCTTGATGACCTCCATGGAAGTGATCATTTCCCCATCCTTGTTTCCTTTTTCTCTTTTCGCCCTTCCCTCTCTTTCCCTAGGTGGCAGTTTGCTAAGGCGGACTGGACCCTATTTTCCCTCAGTGCTACTCTCTCTGACCTCTCCCTTATGCCCCTCTCTCGCGCTCTCCTCCTTTTTCATGACACTGTCTTCGACGCTGCCCTCCGCTCTATTCCTCGCTCTTCCTCTCGGGGTCCACGGAAGTGCGTTCCCTGGTGGAATGCGGACTGTGCTCGGGCTGTCCGCTGTAAGCGTGCAGCCTGGAAGAAGCACCGCCGTAGGCAGACGACCGATTCTTTTCTTTTCTTTCGGAAAGCGAGTGCGGTGGCCCGTAGGGCCATCCGTACGGCTAAACGTGAATGTTGGGCATCTTATGTCTCGACAATTACGTCCGAAACCCCTCTGGCCCAGATCTGGAAGCGTATCCGCAAGATAGCGGGTAAGTTCGTTCCCGATGTTTCACCGGTCCTTTACCTCCATGATACTCTTGTGGCGGACCCGTTGCAGGTCGCTTCCGAACTGGGTTCCCACTTTTCTTCTGTTAGCTCTGGTCTTCATCTTCCCCAATCTTTCCTTCTTCGTAAACCTGTCCTTGAGTCTCGTCCTTTAGATTTCTGCACTCATCTTCAGCTTCCCTATAATGATCCCTTCTCTCTCTCTGAACTTCGTTCTGCCCTGGCCCTCTGCGGTTCGACGGCGGCGGGCTCCGATGGTATTCATTATGAGATGCTTCGCCATCTCCCTCCGAGCACGTCTCAGTATTTACTGAGTCTGTATAATCGGATCTGGGAGTCGTCGTCAGTCCCTGAGGACTGGCTCGATGCCGTTGTCCTCCCTGTTCGCAAACCAGGGTCTCTGGGTACTTCCCCTAAGGACTTTCGCCCTATTGCTCTCACAAGTTGTGTCTGCAAACTCTTTGAACGTATGGTTAACGTTCGTCTGATGTGGTTCCTGGAACACCATCACCTCCTCTCCCCTTCTCAATTTGGTTTCCGCAAGTGCCGCAGCACGACAGATGTCCTGGTGAACTTGGAGGTCTATATACGTACTGCTTTTGCTGCGAAGACCTCCGTTGTTGCCGTCCTTTTTGACCTAGAAAAGGCTTACGACACCACTTGGCGTTATCATATCCTATCTCAACTTCATTCTTTTGGCCTTCGTGGTCATCTCCCTCTCTTTCTCCGCAGCTTCCTCTCTCGTCGTTCCTTTCGGGTGCGCCTTGGTACCGCTCTCTCTCCCTCTTTTCAGCAATACGAAGGTGTGCCCCAGGGTAGTGTTCTGAGCACTACTCTTTTTCTGGTTGCCCTCAATGGTCTTCTTTCCTCTCTTCCTTCTGGTATCTTCTCCGCTCTCTATGTCGATGATCTTACCCTTTGTTGTCAGGGTGATGATTCGCCTCTCCTTCAACGCCGGCTTCAACTTGCGATTGATGCCGTGTCGTCTTGGGCCACAGGTCATGGCTTCAAGTTCTCTACTTCTAAGACTTGTGCCATGACTTTTACGCGGAAACGGGTTGTTCTTCGTCCCTCTTTGTCACTTTATGGTCATCCCCTTGAATACAAAGATTCCGCGAAGCTTTTGGGGTTATTCCTTGACACTCGTTTGTCTTGGTCTCCCCATATCTCTTACCTCCGTGTTGAGTGCTCTAAGTCCCTTACCCTCCTTCGGGTCTTGTCCCATACTTCTTGGGGGGCAGATAGGCGCACTCTCCTTGCTTTACATTCCTCTCTCGTCCTGTCTAAGCTCGATTATGGTTGCCCTGCTTACTCGTCTGCTTCTCCTTCTACTCTTCGCCGTCTTGATGCTTTGCACCATACTGGGTTGCGCCTCAGTTCTGGTGCCTTTCGTTCGACTCCCGTCCTTAGCTTGTATGTTGACACTGGCTTCCTGTCTCTCCAGGACCGCCGTGATCGCTACTGTCTTCGCTATCTTGCGCGGTCCTTGCAACATCCTTCCACTCGTCTCTGTCGTGCTTTAACTTTTACCCCTCCTGCGGTTCCTGTTCCTCTTCACCACCTCCCTCTTTCTGTCCGGTTATCTCGCCTGCAGGATTCTCTTTCCGTTCGTATTTCTGATGTTTCTCCTCGTGTTGTTCCTTCTTTGCCCCCGTGGAGGGTCCCTCTTCCGCGGTTTTGTACATCCTTGACTCGTATCACTAAAGCTTTTACCCCTCCTACAGTTCTAAAACGCCTTTTCCTCGAGCACTTTTCTTCTCACTCCCGCTCCGTTTCTGTCTTCACCGATGGGTCTAAGTCAGCGGACGGTGTTGGCTACTCTGTTGTTTTTCCTGATCGCACTTATATGTGTCGCTTGCCTCCGGAGACTAGCATCTTTACAGCGGAACTTTATGCTATTCTCTATGCTCTTCGTCTCCTGCTTTCTCGTTGTCAGTCTTCCTTTGTGGTTGTTGTTGACTCTCGTAGTGCCCTCATGGCTCTCGGGTGCTTTAATCCAGTTCATCCGGTAGTTGTCGAGATCCAGCATTGGCTGTTTCTCGTTCACAGTAAATTTAAGTCGGTTGAGTTTTGTTGGGTTCCCAGCCATATTGGCGTGTCTTTAAATGAGCGTGCGGATGCTGCCGCTAAGGAAGCTGTCCGCTCTTGTCCCATCTCTCGTAAAGGCATTCCGTATTCCGACTTTTACCCTGTTATCCATTCCTCAGTCCTTACCCGTTGGCAGGCTTCTTGGTTGTCTGTTACTGGTAACAAGCTACGTACTCTTAAATGTTGTGTTTCCTCGTGGCCGTCCTCCTTCCACCGTAACCGGCGGTGGGAAACAGCTCTAGCGAGGTTGCGTATTGGCCATACTCGCTTAACCCATGGTCACTTGATGGAGCGCCGCCCTGCTCCTTATTGTCCTAGTTGCATTGTCCCTCTTACGGTCGTGCATGTCCTTCTTGAATGTCCTGACTTCCAGGACGAGCGTGTGTCTTGCTTTCCGACCGCCCCTCGCGGTCACCTGTCCCTCGATAGAATTCTTGGTGACTCGGATACTTTTGATATCGTTCGCCTTATGCGTTTTTGTTCTCGTATTGGCATCCTTGGTGATATTTAGCGCCCTCTGATTATTTTGCGTATTTGATGGTGCTACATAGCCTTCCCGGTTTGGTGCCTTCTTTTGATAATTACTTACTTACTTACTTGATAGTACTACACGGCAAACTGGTGCCTCACTGTGACATTGGTGAGACTTGCTCACGACATATAAAATCCTCAGGCTAGATAATATAGCCGAATAATATAGCTAACTAAAGGGAAATGGGGAGGGAACTAGAAACACCTACTTCAACCTATCCTCCGATGAGAGTCGAGATGTAGCTCCTGGTCCTCGTGTCGGGAATGCCCCCACACGACACGTCGTCGTGTCCTACCAGAGCCTCTCGTCGTCCCACCGTTTAGCGCGTCGTCTCCGTGCCCTCTTCTCTGCAGGTCCGTCCTCCTTCTTGACTTCTTGAAGGGTTGGAGTCGGTCTCCTGGCCGTCGTCTTCTCCCAGCAACGGCTGCCGCCTACGTCTCAGCAACAGTCGTCCGGATTCCCCAAATAGTCCTCTCCTTCCTCAGTTACCCAGTGGCTCTGTCAGCCACTACGCTGTCACGAACTGGTGAACTGCCACAGACGTCACATACGTCACTGCACGGCTTCACTGCTTCTTGCACAGTACCTGACTGGAGCACTTGTTGCTCAAATAACCGTCAATTCCCTCTCTGGTTCAACACATGAACTAGGGAAGACCTCTCAGAGTACTGGCAGACTTCGGGTGACGCGTAAATCCACGGGAGCGGGAAACAACTGTCAAACTGACAGGACCAATCGTCGCACGTCCGACCTCTGTGACGTGTCGTGTCTGACTGACTGGCGCCAGCTCGGCGCGCTGGCCGGACCCCCTTCCTTCGTGACGTCACTTTCGCCACGGGAGGTTTTCATTGGCTCCCGGTGCCACATTGCTGTCGGTGACCAATCCGGTGCCACTGACGTCACACGGTTTTGGCGGGAAATCAGGGAGGCAAGCGCCATCTTGGCTCCCTAAAGGGCCTGTACCACAGGCCAAAATATTACTATTTCACAAATTTCTCGGCTCACCGAGAACACTCCACTCTCTCCCATATATCAAATTGTAGCCTGCTACGTAGAGAACGCTTGGGAAAAGTAGACATGACTCTTACTGCAGGCGTGGGAGAATTATAAGGGGGGAAACACCTTCACATATTCCCCTAAGGACTTTCGCCCTATTGCTCTCACAAGTTGTGTCTGCAAACTCTTTGAACGTATGGTTAACGTTCGTCTGATGTGGTGCCTGGAACACCATCACCTCCTCTCCCCTTCTCAATTTGGTTTCCGCAAGTGCCGCAGCACGACAGATGTCCTGGTGAACTTGGAAGTCTATATTCGTACTGCGTTTGCTGCGAAGACCTCCGTTGTTGCCGTCCTTTCTGACCTGGAAATTGCTTACGACACCTCTTGGCGATATCATACTCTATCTCAACTTCATTCTTTTGGCCTTCGTGGTCATCTCCCTCTCTTTCTCCGCAGCTTCCTCTCTCGTCGTTCCTTTCGGGTGCGCTTTGGTACCGCGCTCTCTGCCTCTTTTTAGCAATACGAAGGTGTGCCCCAGGGTAGTGTTCTGAGCACTACTCTTTTTCTAGTTGCCCTCAATGGTCTTCTTTCCTCTCTTCCTTCTGGTGTCTTCTCCGCTCTCTGTCGATGATCTTACCCTTTGCTATCAGGGTGATGATTCGCCTCTCCTTCAACTTGCAATTGATGCCGTGTCGTCTTGGGCCACCAATCATGGTTTCAAGTTCTCTACTTTTAAGACTTGTGCCATGACTTTTACGCAGAAACGGGTCGTTCTTCGTCCCTCGTTGTCACTTTATGGTCATCCCCTTGAATACAAAGATTCCGCGAAGCTTTTGGGGTTATTCCTTGACACTCGTTTGTCTTGGTCTCCCCATATCTCTTATCTCCGTGTTGAGTGCGCTAAGGCCCTTACCCTCCTTCGGGTCTTGTCCCATACTTCTTGGGGGGCAGATAGGCGCACTCTCCTTGCTTTACATTCCTCTCTAGTCCTGTCTAAGCTCGATTATGTTTGCCCTGCTTACTCGTGTGCTTCTCCTTCTACTCTTCGCCGTCTTGATGCTTTGCACCATACTGGGTTGCGCCTCAGTTCTGGTGCCTTTCGTTCGACTCCCGTCCTTAGCTTGTATGTTGACATTGGCTTCCTGTCTCTCCAAGACCGCCGTGATCGCTAGTGTCTTCGCTATCTTGCGCGGTCCTTACAACATCCTCCCTCTCGCCTCTGTCGTGCTTTAACTTTTACCCCTCCTGCGGTTCCTGTTCCTCTTCACCACCTCCCTCTTTCTGTCCGGTTATCTCGCCTACAGGACTCTCTTTCCGTTCGTATTTCTAATGTTTCTCCTCGTGTTGTTCCTTCTTTGCCCCCGTGGAGAGTCCCTCTTCCGCGGTTTTGTACATCCTTGACCCATATCACTAAAGCTTTTACCCTTCTTTCGGTTCTAAAACGCCTTTTCCTTGAGCACTTTTCTTCTCACTCCCGCTCCGTTTCTGTCTTCACCGATGGGTCTAAGTCTGCAGACGGTGTTGGCTACTCTGTTGTTTTTCCTGATCGCACTTATATGTGTCGCTTACCTCCGGAGACTAGCATCTTTACAGCGGAGCTTTATGCTATTCTCTATGCTCTTCGTCTCCTGCTTTCTCGTTGTCAGTCTTCCTTTGTAGTTGTTGTTGACTCTCGTAGTGCCCTCATGGCTCTCGGGTCCTTTAATCTGGTTCATCCAGTAGTTGTCGAGATCCAGCATTGGCTGTTTCTTGTTCACAGTAAATTTAAGTCGGTTGAGTTTTGTTGGGTTCTCAGCCATATTGGTGTGTTATTAAATGAGCGTGCGGATGCTGCCGCCAAGGAAGCTGTCTGCTCTTGTCCCATCTCTTGTAAAGGTATTCCGTATTCCGACTTTTACCCGGTTATCCTTTCCTCTGTCCTTACCCATTGGCAGGCTTCTTGGTTGTCTGTTATTAGTAACAAACTACGTACTCTTAAATGTTTGTGTTTCCTCCTGGCCGTCCTCCTATCACCGTAACCGGCGATGGGAAACAGCTCTGGCGAGGTTGCATATTGGCCATACTCGCTTAACCCATGGTCACTTGATGGAGCGCCGCTCTGCTCCTTAATGTCCTAGTTGCATTGTCCCTCTTACGGTCGTGCATACCCTTCTTGAATGTCCTGACTTCCAGGACGAACGTGTGTCTTGCTTTCCGACTGCCCCTCGCGGTCACCTGTCCCTCAATAGAATTCTTGGTGACTCGGATACTTTTGATATCGTTCGCCTTATGTGTTTTTGTTCTCGTATTGGCATCCTTGGTGATATTTAGCGCCCTCTGATTATTCTGCGCATTTGATGGTGCTACATAGCCTTCCTGGTTTGGTGCCTTCTTTTGATAATTACTTACTTTTGATATTGTTTGCCTAGTACGTTTGTCCTCATATCGGCTTCATTGACGATATTTAGCACCCTCTGATTATTCAGCACATTTGATGGTGCTAGATAGCCTTCCCGGTTTGGTGCCTTTTGATAATTACTTGGGCACGGAAAGCACACCAGATGTCCTGGTGAACTTGATCTATATTCGTACTGCTTTTGCTGCAAAGACCTCCATTGTTGCCATCCTTTTTGACCTGGAGAAGGCTCAAGACACTACCTGGCAGTATCATATTTTGTCCCACCTTCATTCTTTTGGCTTTCGTCCCCCCTCCCTGTTCAGCCCGTTGACGCCGTAAGTGGGGCTTAGTGGGCGGCTGCGGGAGTGTGATGCTCCTTGGGACAGTCCTTTGTCCTTTTGTGGCTTTGTGCTCCTGCTGCTGTCCTCTCTAATTATGCTGAACGTCTTTTTCTCTTCCTTCTGTTTCTTTTTCTCCCCCCTCTTCTCCTATCTACTTGTCGTTTCCTGCCGACCTTTTGCTTATTTTGGTTATTCCTTTGGACTATTAATATTTTGACGCCCGGGTGCTTGATGAGGCATACTCTTGCATCCGTAGAACTGTAGTACCCAACGTCGAGAGCGAGGGGAACCTTTTATTGTCAATCCCCCTTTCGTCGCTGAACCCGATCTCGACGGACTGACAGTTCTTAAGTTAGCGTTTGTGGTGCGTATACACACGACGCACCCCTAGGGGGCCCCGGCATGATCGGCGATAGCTTCCTGTTGGGTGTCCTGCCTCTAATTGTGGCTCCATGGTGGGTATGGAGGCACATTCGTGGATAAATTTTTCTCTTCGTCTATGTCGATGAATGTTTCTGAACCCTCTCAGGCTCGTGGGGTGGGCGACCAAGCCCCCGAGTCGGCCTGTATTGGAAGACCAGGCTCTGTAGCCTCCGCTGCGTTGGGCCCCGACCTTGCTCCTCCTTTGACCATCCTGTCTTCTTTCCCCAGCTCCCCTCCCTCTGTGGTTGGGTCGAGCCTCCAGCCCTCAGTGGTGACCACTTTGTCCCCTGGAGCGGCTAAGTCTCTCTTTGTGACTACTGCGCCTTTTGACCCCACTATCTCTCTCTCTGGGGGTTCTCGTCGCCACTGTCCGCGGCACTCGCTCGATTCCTTTCCGTACTGATGCTTATCAGGCCTTGTTTGGTCCCGCTTCATTGGCCAAATACTTTGATCTCCTCCCTCTTGATTCTGCGCCTCCTGACGATTTCTCCCTCCATCGGCATCTTGTTGATTCCGTGGATGCGTCTGTTACCTTCAACCCCATTTTTCTCGGTACACGTGTCGTTGCTGTTGCTCCTCAGGATGCAGCTTCCCGCTTGGCTGCCTCATCCTGCCTTGGCGAGATCCCTGTTCGGGTCTCCAAGAATGCTCGGTTGAATGCCAGTGTTGGCACTATTCTCCTCCCACCCCATGTTGCGACCAATGCTCGGCATCTGCAGGACTGCCACGATGACATTCGGCATATCCTTGATGCCCAAGGCCATTCTATCCTCCAGGTAGACTCGTTTACTCGTGGTTGTCGTCGTCAAACCCTTCGTGTTATGAAGATCACCTTTGATGGTAGGACCCGTCCATCCTCTGTCATTCATGCTGGTGCCAGGTGCTCTGTCCAGGAGTATATTCCTTCTCCTCGGCTTTGTAACAAGAACTGGAGGTTTGGGCATGGTGCGCTCCGCTGCTCTGGGACTGTCTGTCCTTTGTGTGGGGGTGAAGGTCACTCTACGTCGGAGTGCACTTCTCCCCAGGCTCGTTGCCTGAACTGCAGTGAGGCCCATCCTACCTTCTCCCGTGTCTGTATCCATTACAAGCTTGAGGCAGCCGTCCTCAACTTGAAGCACCGGGAGCGTTTATCTTTTCCCGAGGCGAGGCACCAGGTTCGCCGGCTCCTAACTTATGCTAATGTCTCTTATGGTTGCGTGTTACGCTCTTCCTCTCCTCGTCCTTCCCACCTTCCTCAGACTCACAACCGTTTCCGGGCCTTGGACCCTGATATGCCCACTGCCTCCTCCTCTGTTCCTTTGAGTTCTGTCACGAAGGGTCCCTGTTACGACCCTGGGTTCCTCAAGTGGAAACCAGAAGTCAAAGTGAACTAAATAAGCTACGTTAGATTAGCATGACGCAAGTCAACATGTTTTTGTTCGTATCTTCCCTGCCAAACGTAGGACGAATCTTGTTGCTCACAAGCATTCAGACTCTTGAGCTTGTTGTGGTTTAAGTATAACATTGTTATAAGATTAACTACCCTGAGAACGAGTAAAGTAACAATGTTGCATAGGGAAAGATTTTTAATGTGTTTAGCTGCACGATCAATTAGGCTCCTCCCGGCACCACCACAATGCGGGAGGCCTGAGCTGGTCGCTGGAAGCGTTCTTCTCTGGCTGGCACTGTGGTGAACGGATCCTCCTCTCCCTCTTCTCGTTTCTTTATTTCTGTGGGCTAATACCCAGCTAAGTATACTGTGTAACGATCTCATTGTCTGGCATAGGCATATTCTAATGTGTAGAGTATTATACTTTGTATGAATTAGGTGATCCTAGTGTGTGTATTACAAGTTATTCTAAAAGGGGTTCAAGTGGAACCACGTGGTCTCCCTACCCTAAGCTGACTCAAGCTTCTAGCTCTTCACTAGTAGTACTTTACCCTAGCTTGTTCTGAATGTAAACCTTGTATCCTGCTTAAGTGGACCAAGGCTGTTAACGTAAGATAGTGTGGTAAAGTAATTATTATTATTGTTATTGGTGTGAATGTATATGGGGGTTGTTAAGGGGTTAATATATAAGTAAGTTAGTAAAGGAGTATCCATTTTTCCTGTGTAGGAGATCCATGATCAACCTCTAGGCTGACTATTGCTGTAATAAGCCACTACAAATTTACTTCTATATATTTCTATATAGTGGGGGCCGGGCCTTTGAGATTTCCCATATTTGATAACCCTTAATGCTAACTACTGCCCCTACATCCATTTTATATTAGAACCCCCTATAGCAAGCCCACCATTACTTTATTACAGTCCCCCTCCTGGTCCTCTGTCTGGGGTTCCCCTTCTTTCTACCCGGTCTGTCATGTCTCCTGTGTATTCCTCGTCGCCCTCCGATCATCCTTCCCATCCTTCTCCTCCATCTATTGACTCTCCCCGCCGCCTGTCGGTGCAGGCTGATGTCCATCGCTCTCCTAACGGCCGTCGAGTGTGCTCTCGTTCAGCTTCTGTTGAGACGCTGGAATTCGTTGCCCGGTACGTAGTTGCTGTGACGCCGGTTTCTTCAAGTCAGAAGCATAAGCCTGGCTCCTCTCCTTCCTCCTCCCCGGCAGGTAAGATGGCTTCGCTTTCTTCCTCGGCTCCTACTACTGGCTCTCTTGCTCCTTCCCCTCCCGTTTCAGTGGTTGCGCCCCCTGTTCCTGCTATGGAGATTTCTTTGGCCCCAGCTTCCCTCACGGTTGCTGCCCTTGCTGAGGTGCGCTCCACTCTTTCTACTCCCCCCTCTTCCTGCTGCTGTCCTTGAATGCTCCTCTCTGTTGTCTCCTCCTCTTCCTCCCTCTCCACACCCCGCCTGCCCACCTCTGGTCTGTTCTCCTGCTTCCTTCCCTCCATCTTTGATCAGTTTATCCATGCCCCCTAACCCTGACTTTGCTGACCCTGATCTTTTTTAAGGTGCTATGTTGATCTTTCGCCTTTGTTTCTTACTTGTTCTCTGTTGTTCTTTCTCTTCTCGTCGATGTCTATTCTTCAATGGAACGTTCGAGGTTATTACGCCAATTTCCTCGAAATCCAACTCCTGATTTCGGGGTTTTCGTCCCTTTGTGTCTGTCTGCAGGAGCCGATGCTTGGTGCTCCTCCTCCTTGTCGCTTTCGTGGCTATTTTTTTCTCTCCCCCTCCCCCCTCCTAATTCTTCTGCTCTCTCTTGATTAGCTCTGATGTTCCCTTTGTCCCCTTACTTTTTCCTTTGCCTCTCCATTGTTCTGCTGCTCGTATCTTTGTGAGGAAATGGTACACGGGTTGTTCCATTTATATCCCCCCCCCTTCCCCGAGTGTCCCGCTTTCTCTTCATGATCTGAAACACCTACTGAACTCCTTGCCGGAGCCTGTGCTCCTGCTGGGTGATTTCAATTGTCGTCATTGTCTTTGGGGTGATGTTCTGACGAATACGCGAGGTCGCTCTCTTGAGCCGTTTATCTTCTCTTCTTCCCTGTCTCCTCGGAATTCTGGTGAGCCCACTCATTTGGACTCTCGGACTCGCACCCTTTACTGTCTTGATCTCTCTCTTTCCTCTTCTTCTCTTTACTGAGATTTCATGTGGCAGGTTCTTGATGACCTCCATGGCAGTGACCATTTCCCCATCCTTGTTTCCTTTTTCTCTTTTCGCCCTTCCCTCTCCTTCCCTAGGCGGCAGTTTGCTAAAGTGGACTGGAACCTATTTACCCTCAGTGCTGCTCTCCCTGACCTCTCCCTTCTGCCTCTCCTCCTTTTTCATGACACTGTCCCCGATGCTGCCCTCCGCTCTATTCCTCGCTCTTCCTCTCGTGGTCCACGGAAGTGCGTGTCCTGGTGGAACGCAAACTGTGCTCGGACTGTCCACTGTAAGCGTGCAGCCTGGAAGAGGCACCACCGTCGGCTGATTCTTTTCTTTTGGAAAGCGAGTGCGGTGACCTGTAGGGCCATCCGTACCGCTAAACGTGAATGACGGGCATCTTATGTCTCCACCATTGCGTCCGAAACTCTTCTGCCACAGATCTGGAAGCGTATCCGTAAGATAGCGGGTAAGTTCGGTCCCGATGTTTCACCGGTCCTTCACCTCCATGGTACTCTTGTGGCGGACCCGTTGCAGGTCGCTACCGAACTGGGTTCCCACTTTTCTTCTGTTAGCTCTGGTCTCCATCTTCCCCAATCTTTACTTCTTCGTAAACCTGTCCTTGAATCTCGTACTATCGATTTCTCGACTAGTCTTCGCCTTCCCTATAACGGTCCCTTCTCTCCCTCTCTGAACTTCGTTCTGCCCTGGCCCTCTGCGGTTCTACGGCAGCGGGCTCCGATGGCATTCATTTTGAGATGCTTCACCATCTCCCTTCGTGCACGTCTCGGTATTTACCGAGTCTGTATAATCGGATCTGGGAGTCGTCGTCGGTCCCTGCAGACTGGCTCGATCCCGTTGTCCTCCCTGTTCGCAAACCAGGGTGTCTGGTGACAACTCCTAAGGACTTTCGCCCATTGCCCTCACAAGTTGTGTCTGCAAACTCTTTGAACATATGGTTAACGTTCGTCTGATGTGGTTCATAGAACATCATCACCTCCTCACCCCTTCTCTATTTGGTTTCCGCAAGTGCCGCAGCACAACAGATGTCCTGGTGAACTTAAGGTCTATATTCGTACTGCTTTTGCTGCGAGGACCTCCGTTGTTGCTGTCCTTTTTGACCTGGAAAAGGCTTAAGACACCACATGGTGTGATCATATTCGATCCCAGCTTCATTCTTTTGACCTTCGTGGTCATCTCTCTCTCTTTCTCCGCAGCTTCCTCTCTTCGTTCCTTTCGGGTGAGGCTTGGTACCGCTCTCTCCCTTTTCAGCAATACGAAGGTGTGCCCCAGGGTAGCGTTAGTGAAAAAGAGCTACCATTAAGGTATGATTAAATGTATATTCCTATTGAAATCGAACTAGCCGACAATTATACTGCATTTAACTTACATTTGTTCATCGGACCTAAGTATTTCATCAAGACCTTTTGAGCCCTTACCGTTTTTTGCACTACTGCTCACCTAGAGCATGGAGTCAGTAAACAAATTAGACGCCTTGCAGCAATAATAAAAATCATGTGACAAGTAGTCTGCACTGGCAAGCTCCAGATGTATTAAAGATATCTTCAATAATATTTATATATTTAATAAAATAAATGCAAACTTCCAGGAGCCTCATGCCAGTGGGTGTTAATGATCTAGTAAATGGGCAATCAATGATGTGTATGAGATTGTGACCTGGTTCCTGCTTAGTGTTACCCCCTGGAGTGCTCAGGATGGCGAGATCAGTCGCCTGTACCCAAAGGTAACTATCCTAACCTGATCTTGGCAAAGTGTCAGTCTGGTGGAAGTTTTGTGCCGCCTATCAACATATGTTCCCATCCGAAACAGCCTTTATAATATACTTACAGGCCATAAGAGTAATTTGTTGGACCCGAATATTCGGACCAACAATGTCTTTACAATATACGGGCGATACCTAGGTTAATTTAACTGTCTTTGCAGCCTAATTTGCGTGTGACAATGCAATTATGGGGGTTATAAGAGTATGCAAAATATTCATTACTCTTTAATTTCGTGTGCAACGAGTCTACACCTGTGGATAAAAAAAAAAAAATTGGGAACGTGGCTTTGTATTTCTGCCCGTGTCGAAAACTTTTCGATACTGTGCCCAAGTCACGTTCGTCCAAGACGTCACCTGGGCTACCCAGAACGTTCACTGGTAGATTCTTTTTATAAAGACCTATAGCAGGCAGCAGAAATAAGTTTTTAATGCAATTTCATTGTTAATCACTTCCGCTATGCAAAGGGGTAGTTTATATACTAACAAGCATATTTAGAAAAAAGTCACAGGTCTACTAATGAAATATAAAACAAGATAGCGTTTTCACCATAAATAGTTCCTTCTTGCGTAGAGACCCGTGTAACCAGGGAGCATTCCGTAGTAAACGTCTTCAGCGCAACTATGGTATACAAAGAACTGCTCAAGATTTCTTTCCATTGTTGCACGATAAATATTAGATCATTAAAATTGTAATTAAAATTGATCGTTTTATCAAGTTTTTATTTCAGGCAAGACAAGTACAATAAATTAAGCATAGTATCTGGCGGTGGTGGAAGTAACCGTAGTAGTTACTATTTGGGTGACGGTAGTTACTATATCCTGCACGAGTTCTTGTGTAGATACCACAGGGACCGTCTGGATCTGCAAAATACAAACATTATTGACGTTTGTGTAATAAAGTTAATGAACACTTCCACAAGTTCAAGACTACATAGTTACCTCGTGAGTGACAGCCACATGGGTGATGGTCTGCCAGTATTTAACAGTATCTGTTGTGGTAACAAACTGACTGTAGACGGAGACCATTGTGCTCACTGGGTAGACCCCCACTGTAGCCGTCACTAACACTACCGGTGTGGAGGTGACCCTTATCACAGAGGTCACCGTCTGTGGCTGCTGGGGAACAAACTCCCATTGGGTGGTTGTCTGGGTGACTGTCAGGGTAATCGCCGTCTGCTCAGTAACCCAGACGTCAGAGGTTGTAGTCTCCCGCAGAGTGTGGGTCAAGGTAGTCTGGAATATTATACACCATTACCAATTAGTGAAGTATAAATAACAGGTTGGTTGAGAAGGGTAGTACCATGGTTACCAACCTCAGTGGTGACGGTGGAGGTTGTGGGGGTGACGACTGGCAGGGGCGCGTGGGTGCCGTAAGGTTGGTACGCCTGACCCTGGATCTGTTAGAGTGCAATTTTTAGCTTCTTTCAAAATTGCGTTTAATATTTGCAAGAGTATAGTGTAAAAATGGTAATTACCTGGGCGATACAACCGAGGAAGAGTAGAGCAAATATCGCCATCTGTATGGAAGAAAAGGCAGTGTGTAATTAGAAGTCAGAAGAGTTATTAGCTACCACGATCAAAGAATTATCAAAAGGCACCAAACCGGGAAGGCTATGCAGCACCATCAAATGTGCAGAATAATCAGAAGGTGCTAAATATCACAAAGGATGCCAATTCGAGAACTGAAACGCACAAGGCGAACAACATCAAAAGTTTTAGATTCGCCAGGAACTCTAATACAGGGACAAGCGACCGCGAGGGATGGTCAGAACGTAAGATACGCTCGTCCTGGAAGCCAAGACATTCAATAAGGACATGCATAACCATAAGAGGGACAATACAATTTGGACAACAAGGAGCAGAGTAGTGCCCCATTAAACAACCGTGAGCTAAGTGCGTATGGCCAATACACAACCTCGCAGAGTCGTTTTCCCACCACCAGTCATGGTGGTAGGATGATCCTGCCAACGTTAAGGATGGAGGAATGAATAACTGGCTTAAAGTCTAAATAAGGAATACCTTTATGGGAGATGGGACCAGAGCAGACAGCTTCCCTGGCTGCAGCCAGGGAAGCTGCACACAAGCGACCACACGCTCAAGCAACACCAATATGGCTGGGAACCTAGCGAAACCCATCCTACTTAAATTTACTGTGTATAAGAAACAGCCAATGCTGAATCTGTACGACCACTGGATGGACAGGATTAAAGGATCCAAGAGCCATGAGGGCACTACCAGAGTCAACAATCACAAGGAAGATTGACAATGACAAAGCCAGACTCTAAAAGCAGAGAGAATAGCATAAAGTTCTGCAGTGAAGATGCTAGTCTCCGGAGGTAGGCGACACAAGTGTGGTCAGGAAAACAGTAGCCAACACCGTCTGCAGACTTAGACCCATCGCTGAAAATGGAAATGGAGTGGGAGTGGGAAGAAGTGTGTTCAATGAAAAGGTGTTCGAGAACTGCAGGAGGCGTAAGAGCTTTAGTAATACGGGCAAGGGATAAACAAAATTTCGGAAGGGGGACCCTCCAAAGGGAAAGGACAGAACAATACGAGGAGAAGCATCGGTAATACGAATTTAAAGAGAATCTTTTAAGACAACCGGACAGAAAGAGGCAGTGAAGAGGAACAGGAGCTACAGGCGGGATAAGAGTCAAAGAACGACAGAGGCGAGGGTAAGGATGTTGCAAGGACCACACATGATATCGAAGACAAGTGATCACAGCGGTCCTGAAGAGATAGGAAGCCATTTTCAATATACAAGCTGGGGGCGGGAGTCTAACGAAAGGCACCAGAGCAGAGGTACAAACCATTATGGTGCAAAGCATCATGGTTGAAAATTAGAAGAGGCAGAAGAGTAAGCAGGGTAACCATAATTAGTTTTGACAGTACGAGAAAGGAATGTAAAGAGGAGCGTGCGCTTATCTGCTCCCGAAGTACGGCACAAAACCCTTTAGGATGTTAAGGGCCTTAGAGCATTCAACTCGGGTAAAAGTTATGGGGTGACCAAGACAATCGAGTTTCAAAGATTAACCCCAAAAGCTTAACGGAATTCCTGTACACAAAGAGGCGAATGATCACCCCCGACAACAGAGGGCAAGTTCGTCGACAAAGCCAAGAAGACGCAAGAAGGAAGAGGAAAGAAGACCACTGAAGGCAAGTATAAAAAAAAAATTTATAGTGCTCAGAACACTAACTTGGGGCACACCCTTTGTTACGAACCCGGATCCAGCGTCCGAGCACGGAGTAGTAACGACCACGCCATCTGTGAGTCAGCTCCCGAAAAACCCCGCCAAACGACGACGACACCTGGTGAGGATGCCGTGTACTAGCTACGAGGGCCAGTTTCCAGTCTGGTTCAGCGCTCAACACAGCCGCTGCTGACCTCTGGTGAGGTGGTGCTCCGACGACAGCGCCATCTATGGACTGGATACGTCAGGTGTTTGTGCCCGAGCCTGTAAGTGAGGTGTTTTAGTGTCCCAGTTATTGATGACGTGTCTGCTTACAGAGCCGACCTGGGACTGCTGTGATGGAAGTGGAGTCAGTCTACCCGAGGCAGCCAGTCTCCATACCTTGAACCTTGCTGCAGCTGTTGTGACGTCGTCCCCCCCGGAAGAACACTGTGGTGTGTTCTTGCCAGTGGAGTGGCAGTAAAAGGATTTACCCGGGACCGACTGTTGGAGACGATCATCCACTGGGGTATTGAGGACAGAAGGGTGATTTGTGATATCACACGAGACTCCTGTCTAGGGCATACCCCTTATATCGTTCGTGGAGTGGCTGTACCAGCCTTGGAGGCTCAGAACCTGCCAGCAGACCAGATGGACGTGTGGTTGACGGCCTCCACGACGGTGCCCCCAGTGGACCTGTGTTTTGGCTGACCTGTGGCCAGGGTAGGCTCAACTTCTTTGGATATTTCGTTGTGTGGCCACGAAGAAGCACCAAGGACTCAGCACCGAGAGTTGTGGCACCAGCGTCTTCAGCAGAAGACAACGATTATGGATTAATCCCCTTGTATAGTGTTAATACCCCCCCCTTGTGTAACCGTTTTATATATTATTTATTGGTGACGGACATTATATTATATTAAGTTTTTGCCTTTATTTCCCTTCCCCTTTAAGTTACTTGCGTCACGGATCGCATCCCTTGAAAGCCACTGCTGGCTTGGGGTCGGATATAACTTCCTCTAACAACATCAGAGTAAGGACCCCGTTGCGTCCCGAGAGGGCCGTAACACCCTTGCATTGCCGAAAAAGAGGAAGAGTGTGGCCCCAAGCCTCACTAAAGGCACGACGAGAGAGGAAGCTTTGGAGGAAGAGAGGGAGATTACCACGAAGGACAAGAGAACGAAGTTGGGAGAGAATATGATAAGACACCGCCTGGACATAAGCCTTTTCCAGGTCTAAAAATACGGCAACAACGGAGGTCATCGCAGCAAAACCTGAATATAGAGCAAGTTCACCAGCACATCTGTTGTGCCGAGGCATTTACGAAAAGCCAAATTGAGAAGGGGAGGTGGTGTAGTGTTCTAAGAACCACATAAAATTAACGTTAACCATACGTTCAAGAGTTTGCAGACAATTCTTGAGGGCAATAGGTCAGAAGCCCTGAGGGCATGTCACGAGAAACCCTGGTTTCCGAACAGAGAGGACATCAGCATCGAACCAGTCTTCGGACTGACGACGACTCCCAGACCCGGTTATACAGACTCATACCTAGACGTGCACAAAGGGAGATTGCAAAGCATTTAATGAATGCCATCAGAGCCCGCTGCCGTAGAACCACAGAGGGCCAGAGCAGATTGAAGTTCAGAGAGAATGGATCGTTATAGGGAAGGCCGAGATGGGTACGGAAATCTAAAAGACGAGATTCAAGAACAGGATTAAGAAGGAAGGACGAAGATGAGAACCAGAGCCAACATGAAAAGTGGGAACCCAGTTCGGCCGCAACCTGCACCGGGTCCAACACAGGAGTACCACGGAGGTGAAGAACCGGCTAGACATAGTGAACGAAGTTACCCACTATCTTGTGAATGCGCTTCAAGATCTGCAACAGGTGATTTTCGGACATAATGGTGGCAACGCAAGACTGCCAACACTTAACCGTACAGATGGTCCACTGCACTCCTTCCGAAATAAAAGAATCTGCCGGCGGCAGTGTCCAAGCTGAACGGTTACAGCAGACAGCCCGAGCACATTCGACATTTCACTAAGGAACACACTTCTGCGTGTCCCTAGAGGTAGAATGAGGAACACAGTGTACGACCATAACAAGAAATCTTCACAACCCGAAGCGGCAGACGGTGACAGCCGCGAGGGGATCTAGTGAAAACTTCCACCTGGAGAACAGAATGATCTTGGTCCTCTAGGATGCCTCATGGCAGTCAGATCCCAAACACCAGTTGCAGCATGATGCGGGAGGAGAACAGTGTCAACACTGGCACTTAACAGTTTTATGGAGATCCAAAGAGTAGTCTCCATCGCAGGACAATGCGGCTAAGCGGGTAGCTGTATCCCGAGAAGCAGCGAAGACATTTGTACCAAAACCAGTGGGGTTAATTTAACAGGCATCAACTTAATCAACAAAGTTTTTATAGAGGGAGAAATCTTGGAGGTGCAGAACCCAACTGGAGGCATCATTATTTAGCCCATGAAGTAGGACCAAACAACGGTGGTATGCATTAGTATGAGAAGGGATCGTGTGAGTGCGACCACGGTGAGACGGCGTCGAGAACCTCCAAGTATTAAAAGGTGTAGTAGTTATATTGAGAGACCAAGCCGGGCCAGGGGACGGGGTAGATACCAGAGGGGGCTTAGGGATGAAACCAACCACAGGAGGGAGGGAAGCATAGGCATCAGGAGGAGCAGCAAGGTCAGGTCTCACAGTGTAGCATGGGTTACAGAGCCCCGTCTTTAAACAGGGCTCTACTCGGGGGGTTGGTCGCCCACCCCACGAGCCCGAAAAGTCATAAGAGGAACAGTAGTCATCGGCATGAAAACAAGAATGAAGACTTTTCACCAATGTCCCCCCCCCCTTCCCACCATGGAGTCAGAGGATAAGACACCCCAAGAGATATTTTGCCGGTGCCTCCTAGGGGTGCGTCGCGAGTATACCGTTCACAAACGCCACCTTAAGAACCGTCAGTCCGTAGAGATTGGGGGTTCAGTGATGAAAGAATAATCGATAATAAACGTGTCCCCTTGCTCCCGACATTGTGGTACCGATAGTTGTACGGGTGAGAGTATGCCTGTTCAAACACCTGGCGTCTAAACATAAAGAGGTCCAAAAGAATAATCAAGACTGGCAAAAGGCCGACAGGATGTGAATTGGAAAGAATAGAAGAGAGGGGGGGGGGAAGGGAAGAAAAAATTAAACTAGGAAAAGTAAAAGCATGTAATTATCAATAGAAGGCATCAAACCGGGAAGGCTATGTAGCACCATCAAATGTGCGGGATAATCAGAAGGCGCTAAATATCACTAAGAATGCCAATACGAGAAAAAAAAATGCATAAGGTGAACGATATCAAAAGTATCAGAGTCGCCAAGAATTCTATCGAGGGACAAGCGACCGCGGGGGACAGTTATAAAACAAGACATACGCTCATCCTGGAAGTCAGGTCATTCAACATGGATATGTACTACCGTAAGAGGGACAATGCAATTTGGACAATAAGGAGCAGGGCGGCGCTTCATTAAGTGACCGTGAGGTAAACGGGTATGGCCAATACGTAACCTAGCCAGAGCCGTTTCCCACTGTCGGTTACGGTGGCAGGAGGAAGGCCACTGGGACACACGACTCTTAAGAGTACGCAGTTTATTACCAAGAACAGAAGACTAACAATGCTGCCAACGGTCAAGGATGGAGGCATGAATAACTGGGTAAAAGTCTGAATAAGAAACGCCTTTATGGGAGATGGGACAAGTGCGAATAGCTTCCTTAGCGGCAGTATCCGCACGCTCATTTAAAGAGAGACCAACATGGCTGAGAATCCAGCAAAATGCTTCCGACTTAAATTTACTGGAGATAAGAAACGGCCAATGTTGAATCTATGACCACAGTGTGGACTGGATTAAAGGACCTTAAAAGCCATGAGGGCAATACGAGAGTCAACTACTACCATGAAGGAGGACTGCCCCCAGGAAAGCATGAGACGAAGAGCATAGAGAATAGCATAGAGTTCTGCTGTGAAGATGCTAGCCTCAGGAGGAAGGCGACACTTATAAGTGTCGTCAGGAAAAACAACCGAGTAGCCCACACCGTCAGCAGACTTTGACCCGTCGGTGAAGATGGGAACGGCGTGGGAAGAAAAGTGCTCAAGAGGCGTTCAGAACTGTATGGGTGGTAAAAGCTTTAGTGATGCGGGTTAGAGAAGTACAAAATTTGGGAAGGCGGGACCCTCCACGGGGGCAAGGAGGGAACAATACGAGGCGAAGCATTAGCAAGACGAACCGAAAGAGAATCTTGTAAGCGAGACAAACGGACAGAAAGAGGAAGGTGGTGAAGAGGAACAGGAACTATAGGAGGGGTAAAAATCAAAGCACAATAGAGGCGAGTGTGAGGATGCTGTAAGGATCGCACTAGATAGCGAAGACCGTAGCAATAGCGGCGATCCTGGAGAGACAAAGTCAGTGTCAGCGTACAAACTGAGGGTAGGAGTGGAACGAGAAGCACCAGAGCCGAGGCGCAACCCAGTATGGTGCAAAGGATCAAGATGGCGAAGAGTAGAAGGAGAAGCAGAAGAGTATGCAGGGCAACCATAATCAAGCTTAGACAGGACGAGAGAGGAACGCAAATAGAGGAGCGTGCGCCTATCCGCTCCCCAAGAAGTATGGGACAAAACCTTTAAGTAGGCTTAAGTAGGTAAATAGCCTTAAGAGGTTAAGGGCCATAGAGCATTCCACGCGGAGGCAAGAGACATGGGGCGACCGAGACAAACGAGTGTCAAAGAATAACCCCAAAAGCTTCGCGGAATCTTTGTACTCAAGGGGATGACCATAAAGTCACAGAGGGACGAAGAACGATCCGCTTCCGAGTAAAAATCATGGCACAAGTCTTAGTAGTAGAGAACTTTAAGCCACGATTGGTGTCCCAAGATGACACGGCATCAATCGCAAGTTAAACCGCCATTGAAGGAGAGGCGAATCATCACCTCGACAGCAAAGGGTAAGATCATCAACATAGAGAGCGGAGAAGACACCTGAAGGAAGAGAGGAAAGAAGACCATTGAGGGCAACCAGAAAAAGTAGTGTTCAGAACACTAGCCTGGGGCACACCTTCGTATTGCCGAAAAGAGGCAGAGAGAGTGGCATCAAGCCTGACTCGAAAGGTACGAGGAGAGAGAAAGATTTGAAGGAAGAGAGGGACATTACCACGAAGGCCAACAGAACGAAGTTGCGACAGAATATGGCATCTCCAAGTCGTGTCATAAGCCTTTTCCAGGTCAAAAAGGACAGCAACAACGGAGGTCTTCGCAGTAAAAGCGGTACGAATATAGACCTCCAAGTTCACCAGGACATTAGTCGTGCTGCGGCACTTGCGAAAATCAAATTGAGAAGGAGAAAAGTGGTGATGGTGTTCCAAGAACCACATCAGACGGACATTTACCATACGCTCAAACAGCTTGCAAACACAACTCTTTAGAGCAATAGAGCAGAAGTCCTTAAGGGACGTACCGAGAGACCCTGGTTTCCGAATAGGGAGTACAATGGCATAGAGCCAGTCCTCAGGGATGGACAACGACTGCCAGACCTGGTTACACAGAATCAGTAAATACTGAAACATGCACTGAGGGAGATGGCGAAGCTTCTCATAATGAACGTCATCCGAGCCCGCTGCCGTAGATCCGCAGAGGGTCAGGGCAGACTGAAGTTCAGAAAGAGAAAGGATCGTTATAGGGAAGGCAGAGACGAGTGTGGAAATCTAGAGAAGAAGATTCAAGAACAGGCTTACGGAAAAGGAAGGATTGAGGAAGACGAGAACCAGAGCTAGCAGAAGAAAAGTGGGAACCCAGTTCGGCAGCGACCTGCACTGGATCCCCCCCACAAGAGTCTAACAGAGGTGGAGAACCGGCGAGACATCTGGAACGAACTTGCCCGCAATCTTGCGGATCTTCTTCCAAATCTGCGGTAGAGGAGTAGCGGACGTAATGGTGGAGACACAAGATTTCCAACTCTCTCATTTAGCAGTACGGATGGTCCTACGGGCCACCGCAGTTTCCTTCCGAAACAGAATGAAAGAAACGGCTGTCTGCCGGCGGTGGGTTTGTTTCCAGGCTGCACGCTTACAGCCGACAGCCCCAGCACAGTCCGCATTCCACTAGGGAACACACTTCAGTGTGACCCGGGAGGAAGAGCGAGGGATAGAGCTGAGGGCAGCGTTGAAGACAGTGTCAAAAAAGGAGGAGGGCGCGAGGAAGAGGAGAGGTCAGAGAGTAGCACGGAGGGTGAATAGACACCAGTCATCCTTGGCAAACTGCCACCGAGGGAAGGAAAGGGGAAGGGTGTAAAGAGAAAAAGGAAACGAGGATGGGAAAATGATCACTTGTGGAGGTCATCAAGAACCAGCCACCCGAAATCTAAGTAGAGGGACGACGAGCAGAGAAAGATCAAGACAGGAAAGGGTGCGAGTTAGAGAGTCTCCACGAGTGGGCTCACCAGAATTCAGAAGAGATAGAGATGAAGCGAGGACGAACGGTTCGAGAAGACAGCCTCGGGTGTTTGTCAGAACATCACCCTAGAGGGATGTAGACAGTTTAAATCACCCAAAAGGAGCACCGGCTCTGGCAAGGAGTCCAGGAGGTGCTTAAGATCAGGAAGGGAAAGAGGGACATTTGGAGAGAGATAAATGGAACAAACTGTATACCATTTACTTACAAAAACACGAGCAGCAGAGCAATGGATAGGGGACGGAAGAAGTAGGGGGACGAAGGGAATATCAGAACGAATTAAGAGAGCAAGAGTTATGGGCCCCAGCAAGAGCTGAGGGGGGGGGGGCAGAATGAAAGGAATAACCACGAAAGTGACGAGGACGAGCACCAAGCATGGGTTCCTGGAGACAAACACAAAGTGGTGTAAACTGTGTAATGAGAAGTTGGAGTTCATGGAAGTTGGCATAAAATCTACGAATATTCCACCGAGGAATAGACATTATCAAAGAGAAGGGACACCAACAGAGAACTAGAAATAAAGGTAAAGAGGAACAGTATTAAAAAACCTCAGGAGCAGGGTCTGGATCAGGAGCAGGGTCGCAAAAATCAGGGTTAGGGGGCCATGGGTAAGCTTAGTAAGGAGAGAGGGAAGGGAGCGAGAGAACAGACCAGAGGCGGACTGACGAGGTCCAGAGGATGAGGAGACAACAGAGGGGCAGGCAAGGACAGTTTGAGGAGGGGGGGGGGGCAGAAAGCAGGGAGTGCACCTCACGAAGGGCAGCAACAGAGGGAATCGGGGGCGGAAGAAACCTCCATATCAGAGACAGGGGGTTCAACTACGGAAATGGGAGGGGGATGTAGTGACAGTCAGAGGGAGGGGGTGAGGAAGAAAGCGAAACCATCTTACCTGCCGGAGAGGAAGAAGGAGAAGATCCAGGCTTACGTTTCTGACTGAGACAGGCGTTCCAGTAACAACGTACCGGGCGACAGACTCAATGGTCTCAGCAGGAGAAGAGGAACGAGAGCAAACACGAAGGTCGCTGGGAGGATGATGGATATCAGCCTGGACCGACAGGTGGCGTGGCGGATCAAGAGACTGGAGGAGGGGGGGGGGAGGGTCGGGAAGAAAGTGGGGGAGATGGGGAAGACAAAGGAGACATGGCGGACTGGGTTGGAAGGGGGGGAAATCCCAGATGGAGAACCGGGAGGGAGACCATCTGGGACAGGAGGTAAAGGAATAGGGGAGGCGGTGGTGGGTGTGGCCGGGTTTAAGGCCTGGAAATGGTTGCGAGACTGAGGAAGACGGGAAGGACGAAGAAAGGTCGAACGCAACACGCGAGCGTAGGTCGAGGCGCCCGCGAAAGGGGCGAGACGACGAACTTTGCGTCTCGCTTCAGGAAAAAGACAGACGATCACGGTGCTTCAAGTTCAGGACGGCTTCCTCGAGTTTGTAGTGCATACACGAACGTGAGAAAGTAGGGGGGGCCCTTTACCGCAATTGAGGCAGCGAGCCTGGAGAGAAGCGCACTCTGACTTAGAATGACTATCGTCCCCACACAAGGGGCACAGATACACAGTACTGGTGCATTTGAGGACACCGTGCCCGAACTTCCAACACTTATTGCATAGTCTAAGAGAGGGAATGTACTCTTGAACGGAGCATCTGGCACCAGCAAGAATAACAGAGGGTGGAAGGGCCCTACTATCAAAGATGATTTTTATAACTCGAAGGGGCTGACGGCGATGACCACGAGGGGGTCGAGTAAACGTGTCCACCTAGAGGACAGAATGGCCTTGGGCGTTTAGGATATGTTTAATATCCTCCTGGCAATCTTTGAGGTCCCGAACACCAGTTGATACATAGTGTGGGACGACAACAGTGCCAACACTGGCATTTAACCGAACGTTCTTGGAGACCCAGACAGGGGTCTCGCCAATGCAGGACAAAGCTGCTAAGCGAGTAGCTGCATCCCGAGAAGTTGCAGCGACGACACACGTACTGTAACTGGTAGAGTTAAAAGTAAAAGGCATCTACTGAATCAACAAGGTGTTTATGGAGGGAGAAGTCGTCAGGAGGAGTAGAATCCAGATGGTGGAGATCAAAGTATTTAGCTCGCGTAGCAGGACCAAACAAGACGTCGAAAGTACCATTACGGGAAGGGATCGTGCGAGTGCAGCCGTGGTGGGATCGGCGGCGAGAACCCCCAGAGGTCACGGGGGTAAAAAGCGCAGTAGTCACAATGACAGACGAAGCTGCGCCAGGGGACGAGGTAGTCACCACTGGGGGCCTGGGACTCGACCCAACCACAGAGAAGGGAGGGGAGGAGTCAGAGGTTAAAGGAGGAGCAAGGTTGGGGCCTAATGCAGTGGAGGTATAGAGCCCGGTCTTCCAACACGGACGGACTCTGGGGCTTTGTCGCCCACCGCACGAGCCTGAGAAGGTAGAGCAGAAACAGTTGAAACTGGATTTTTCATCGCTACGAAAAGTAATATTCATTCACGAATGTGCCCCCACACCCATCATGGAGCCACAATTAGATGCAGACACCCAACAAGAAGCTATCGCCGATCATGCTGGGGCCTCCCAGGGGTGCGTCGTGAGTATGCGCCCCACAAACGCCACCTTAAGAACCGACAGTCCGTCGAGATCAGGTTCAGTGACGAAAGGGGGAGCGACAATAAAAAATTCCCCTCGCTCTCGACGTTGGGTACTACAGTTCTACGGGTGCAAGAGTAAGCCTCCCCAAGCACCCGGATGTCAAAATAAAAGTCCAAAGGAATAACAAAAACAAAAGGTCGGCAGGAAACGGCAAGCAGATAGGAGAAAAGGGGGGAAAAAAACGAAACAAAAGGAAAAGGTGTTCAGCACAATTGGAGAGGACAGCAGCAGGAGCACAAGGCTACAAAAGGACAGAGGACTGTCCCAAGGAGTATCACACTCCAGCAGGCGACCACTAAGCCCCCCCCCCTTTCCTCACGGCCGCAACGAGCTGAGCGGGGGTAGGAAAAGTAAAAGATTCGACACAATTGGAGAAGACAGCAGCAGGAGCACAAGGCTTCAAAAGGATGGGACCGACCCATGGAGCATTACCCTCCGGCAGCCGCCTACCAAGCCCCCTCTCGACAACAGGCAGGATGGGGAGGGGGTACCATGATCAGAGCATTCAGATATACTCTGAAATCTAAACAGAACTGAAGTTACTGCACCGAATATTTCCTCACTAGTTCAAACAATGCAAGACTAAGAATTTGTGAAAATTTTATGGGAAACTTAAGGTTTATGAAGCCTGTCAATATATTAAAAGATTGTTGGGAAGGAGGAAGTATAGGAGTCCTTAAAGTGAAGATTATCAAAGTTTAAAAATTAGATTTGATATTAACCGATAGAGTAGGAAGTTCAACTTACTATTTCTGGCAGTTTCGTCAGAAGTCTATTCATAATAGTAAATATTTGGGATATTTAAATCAAATAGCAATGTTAAAAGAGTAATCAGCTTCAGCCTTTAATCGTTTTAATTAAATTATTCAAATGGTAGAAAGTTAGTTAATAGTTAATATAAAGCGAGACAAATAGTTAAAAATTAGTCAAGTCGAATACTATGTGCTTCAGGGCGTTTATATTATACTCTATGATCTGCAAATATTGCTCAAATTATGAACGTGCAGTAATATAGTTAAGAGAAACTGCCAATTAAAATCTGTTTAATAGACATTAAGATGCCCGTCTTATTAGGTCCTCATTGGAGGTTATAGGCAACCAAAATGAATTTCAGCAAATCTAATCAAATTATTTTCTTAAGACTAAGGATAATTTAAGTATATAGGCAGTAATTTAGTAAAGAATGCAGAATATCTCTGTAGAAATTATGAATATTTAGTCTGCTATTGGAGTAGAGACTTTGCATTAAAGTTTAAGGTTACATTTCTCTAATAACTAACTGCGATGCAAAGCATTTTAAATCCATAGTTCTACGTTTTGCACAAGTGATTGAATTTTAGGAATTTGTGAAAAGAAAGCATGTTACTAGGGTTAAAGTAAGTTACAAAATAAACATTTGCTAGACCTAGGCTTTTAACTGTTCAAGAAATTTACATTTTAAAAAATGCATTACATTTTAAGCACTTTAATTTTTACTATAGATTAGAATCACCAAGAAAATACTTATAACAATCTACTATATTACCTTAATAAGTACATTAATAAAATATTACTAACTTAACATCATAGAATCAGCAATTAATTCCAAGTAGGATTTCTATTTCAGTAAACAATATACTTAAATAATTGGCCAGATGTACAATTGATTTAAAACTAACCTTTAACAACACTTAAAATATGAGAGAAGGTACCACACAGACAACAGTGGACTGACTGTGGTTGAAGGCGGGCCGGGCACCTCGTTGACTCAACACCAAACACTTTAGGGGAAAGGTACACAGTTCCCCACAAAAGCTGCCAAGACCACCATGACAGCGCCATCTATTGACTGAACCGTCAGCTACGCTCCCAGTGGAACAAAATGGTGTGAAGACTCACGGAGACTCAATATTTATTTATTTTTATCATGTCCAATAATTCCTTACAATTCTTAAGTGATTGTGGTATATCTGAAAACCTGAACCCGACCAATGCCAGTACTTAAAATAACTCTTTCAGTGCCTGAGCCTAACCTAACTTAATCTAACTTTGTCTAAGGTGCTGTCTCTGCCTTACCATTTACCTGATGTTCTCTTATTCATATAATTTCCTAAATAATCCATCAAGTCTCCATGCACTTATGCAAGCATCTACCTCAGTTTCATTGTAAAATTTTACTCTTAAATCTAATCTTACCCTATTCCATTTATATTTTAAATTTATTTGTATTGATCTATGTCATTTATTGAAATCAATTATTGATCTCATTTTTGTTCTTTTAATTAAGTTCATACTAATTATAAGTTAAAACTAAGCTTAATAAAATTTATTATCTTTAAGATTATTTTACTTTACAATTATCATTTGTCAAATTTTTTTATATATTCATCTTGACAGTCTCTACTGATTTTTTGTTCTCTCCGCCTAACTTGTGAATCCTCCATGGCTATCTAGTGACCTTAATTCTACCTCTAATTGTTTCAATTCTTTGTTTACTTGCATTTATTGTTGTGTCTTGCCATAATTATTCTCTAATTTAGCAGACTCAATACTTTGTAAGCTCTTATTGTATTGTTATATTATTATATTGTGTTTTGCTATAATTCCTATTTTACAGCAGATTTGTTTTTCATCTGTTCATGTAATTGCTTATCTTATTGTATTGTGACATTCTTTTCTATATTGATATATATTTTCTGTCTATTTGTTACTTACAGTGTACCTGAGAGTACCTGTAAGCAATCTACCTCATTTTTCATTTTTGCTCAAATTTTTTTGTATTGCTTAGTCTTGTTTATTTTTTTGTTTTGTATATCTATATCTTGTGTTTTGTATAGTCCATGTTTATATGTTTTTTTCTTTAATCTCATTCATTCCCTAGGTTTCCTAGCCTAGCCATACTCCCTTACTCCATTGTACCCCTGTAAGCCCCTTTTGTGTTTGTTTGGTACAGTATTGTGTACATTTTTTCTTTTTGTTTTTCTTGTTTTTCCTGCAATCAGCTTTTTTTATGCAGTCAAGTATAGACCCAGAACTTAACCTCTTATCCACTATCTATGACAATAATCACTTTAATGATCTAAATTGCAGATATTTTGCAGCACATGATGTAAACAATGTATTAACTCATAATCACAATATCTCTGTAATCAATTTGAACGTTAGATCCCTAGGTAAACACTTCGATGATGTTAGTGCCTTGATTGAAGCTATTGACAACAAATTCTCTTTTATTATACTTACTGAAACATCGTTGAAAGATGATACTACTCAACTCTTTAACATGCCTAACTACTCAGCAATCCACAACTGTCGTCAACTTCAGAGAGGTGGTGGCACTGCTCTTTACTACCACCAAGAACTAACATGCTTAAAAGAAATTAGAACTAGAGACTGCTATGGGGAGTATATCTTCGCCAGCTTCAGAGTCAAGGGTGCCGAGTCTATCCTGTCTGTGGGTGCAGTTTATAGAATTCCTAACACTGATGTGTCCGAATTCAACTCAAACCTTAGAAATCTAATACTTGATAACAGACTGAACAAAAACCACCTAATTATCGCAGGGGACTTTAATATTGACCTCTGCGAGCCAGAACACCCTACTGCTGTTAGCTTCCTCAACTGTATGAATTCCTGCTTCCTCATACCCTTTATCACTAGACCTACTAGAATCACTGATAGCACTGCCACGACTCTAGATCACATCTGGACAAATATAACCTCTCCGCTTACTTCAGGTATAATCACCGATAGCACTACAGACCATTACCCCACATTTCTCTTAACTAACATCAGCAAACCACCTCTTGAGTCAAGAGAGATACGTTTTAGACTACACAATGAAACTGCTATAGACAATTTTATAACTGCTACTGATAATGTCAACTGGGAGTCCGAGTTAGGTAACATAGAGGACATCAACCTAGCAGTTCAATCTTTTCTTCAAAAAACTCTTAGCCTTTATAATACCCACTGTCCTATGCTTACAAAACAAGTCACAACCAAAAGGCTTAACAAGCCCTGGCTTACAAAGGGAATACTTAAATCTATTAATAAAAAACATGACCTTGAGAAAAAGTATAGGTTAGGAATTGTCTCCAAAGAATTCTCAAAGAATTACTCATTATTGCTATCTAAGATAATTAGACGAGCCAAAACTAAATACTACGAAGATAAATTTACCCAAATAAAGAACAACATTAAACAAACATGGAGAACAATTTCACAAATATTGGGATCAAAGAAGTCTTTAAATAACAAACCGACTCTCCTGTCTAATAACGATGGTCAGCTTTCAGCCTCTGATTCTGCTATTGAGTTCAATAGGTTCTTCTCTTCCATTGGTTCATCCCTTGCTAATGATATTCCATCTTCCAGTACTGACATTAAGGACTATCTTACAGGGAACTATCCCCAGTCTCTGTACCTAAAGCCTATTAATTCCATTGACGTCAATGAGATAATCCTTTCCCTTAAAACCAAGTCTGGTGCCCTTGAGGAGATACCAACTTTAATCTACAAAAAAGCCTCCAGATCTTTAGCCCCTGCTATTGCTTTGCTCTTCAACAAGTCACTTGAACTCCAAACCTTTCCAGATATTCTAAAAAAAGCGAAAGTAACGCCTGTCCACAAATGTGGTGATCTCACAGATGTTAACAACTACAGACCTATATCAATCCTGCCAAACTTGTCAAAAAATTTTGAAAAACTAATCTATAAGCAGCTTTACTCATATCTAGCCAAACTCAATATACTTAGCCCTTGCCAATATGGCTTCAGGCCCAAAAAAAGCACTAACGATGCACTTATTAGTATGCTTAACTCGATTCATACAGCTCTTGATAAAAATGAGTTCCCTGTTGGGTTATTTGTGGACCTGCGTAAAGCTTTCGATACTGTCAACCACCAAAACCTTCTTCTTAAATTACATCATTATGGTGTCAGAGGACACTCCCTACAATACCTCAAATCCTACCTTACTGACAGGCTCCAATGTGTTTCTGTGAATAATACAATTTCTCCCACCCTACCCATCAACATTGGTGTTCCCCAGGGCAGCATACTTGGCCCTCTCCTCTTTCTCATCTACATTAATGACCTTCCAAATGCCTCCCAACACCTCAAACCAATCCTATTTGCTGACGACACAACCTTCATTTACTCCAGTCCTGATCCCCTTGCTCTAAATGCCACAGTAAATACTGAGCTAAATAAAGTCCATCTGTGGCTAACTGCCAACAAACTCACCCTTAACATTAACAAAACTTTCTATATTCTGTTTGGCAATAAATCCTCTAATCAAATAAATCTCAAAATAAACAATACCCAAATTTGTAACAAATTAGATGGCAAATTCCTTGGCATTCTCATTGACCACAAGCTGAATTTCCAGGGACACATTCTAAACATATCAAAAAAAGTTTCAAAAACGGTGGGCATTCTTTCTAAGATCAGATATTATGTACCACGCCCTGCCCTGGTGACTCTCTATTACTCCCTTATCTATCCATATCTCAACTATGGTATTTGTGCTTGGGGCTCTACTACCCAAAATCACTTACGTCCTCTAATTACTCAACACAAAGCTGCTATTAGGACAATATCCAATTCCGGCCCCAGACATCACTCGGTACCCCTACTCAAATCCCTGAATATGTTAGACATTAAGTCACTGCACATTCTCTCATGTGTATTATACATATACAAAACGCTAAACTGTAATGCCAATCCTGATCTCAAAAGCTTCATAGAAGGTTGTAACAGAACCCATGAGCACCACACCAGAAATAAATACAGTTTTGATATTCCTAGAGTACGACTTAATCAAACCAGAAATGCTCTACAAATCAAGGGGCCCAGAATGTGGAATGACCTTCCCAACCAAGTTAAAGACAGTACCTCTCCCAACCAGTTTAAGTTAAAAACGAAGCTATACCTAATAAATTCCCTGTAACCTACCTTACCCTTCTATTGTCAACCCATGTATGTTTTTTTTTTATTTTTTTTTTCAAATCAACGCTGTTTTAATGTAATTTTCTGTAATAATTTGTAATTGTATTTGTGCTGTTTTTTTCAACAATGTTCCCCCCTCTTTTACCTCTATTTTTATTTGTACTCAACGCATTTTTTTCTTTTTACCCATTAGTTTTAAGCTTTAGTCAGTAGTGTTTTTTTTCCTGCCCGAAACGCTTTGCGTAATAGTGGCTTTAGGCATTGTATGTACTAGCTCTATCTATAAAGCCAACAAACTTTGTAAAATCTCTTTATGTATGTACCTTTGCCTAAATAAAAATTATTATTATTATTATTATTATTTAATAATTATATTAAAATATTATTTTTTGCAGCCTTTTTATCGCTTTACTGATTAATAGCAAAATATTAGTTTTGCTTTGAATTTTACCTTAAGTCTTACAATATTTAATTATGAGTAATTGTAATACCGTAGCGCAAAATGTATATATTTGCCATCTTTTTTTTTATTAATACATGAGGTACATCTGCATTTGTGCAGGTACCCTAGACTATATGAAGTGGTGTACAGTGTGTCAAAAAAGCTAACTACGTGATGCTAAAAAATCCCCATCACACAGGATGGTTAGTCATTCCGAGGCATGTGATAGGCAGTCTGCACTGGCAGACTGTGGATGTATTTTGAGGATATCATCAGCACAAGAGTGAATAAGGTAGCAGTGGTAAAAAAGTCCCCATATTGCAGGATGGTTAGTCATACAGGGTCATATGTTTAGTAGCCTGCACTGGCAAATTTTGGGTGCAATATGAGGATATCCTCAAGAATACGAGAGTGAATAAAGTAATTGCAAAGCTCCAGGTACCTCATACCAACTGGTCTGAAAGGTCTAATAACTGGGCATTCGGTGATGTAGTGTGGGATATCAAGCCGCAGTTCCTGCTCACAGAGTTTGCACCTGGAGTGCTCAGAATTGGGAGATCCATCACCTATAGCCACCTGCCACAGGTAACAGTAACCCAATCTGATCCTTGCAACCACTGTATCGCACAATCTGGTGGATATTTTGTACTGCCCATAGATATAGGTTTCTGATCTGAACAAATCATAGCTTTTAATACTAGTACTTTCAGGTCGTTGGGAGTCAGTAATTTCTTTCCTATCAGACCTGAGTGTTTGAACCAATACAATTTTGACAGTAGAGATGGGGATACCTAGATCTAATTCAACTTCATCGTTGTTGCACGCTAATTTGGCTGCAATGTCTGTCTCATTATGATGGGTTATATTTATGTGTGAAGGTATCCATATAAAAGAGATTCGAGACCCTTTACTCTGTGCAGCAATTAGATCATTTATAATTGGTAGTATGAGGTTCTTGCTGTCGATCTTCCAGGAGAAATTTTCGATTGCTTGAAGAGCAGACTTTGAATCACAAAATATTATTTCTCCTCCAATGTTTTTTTAATGTACTGGTAGCTAGTTATGATGCTGCTAGTTCTGCTTGTGTGGAGGTCATCCAGTTGTTTAACCTGACACTGACAGTCTTTGTGCAAATATTATTTCTATAAAACCTGCATGCTGCTGCAGTTCGTTCCGATCGAGGCCCCCACTCACATATTGAGAAATAACACCGTGGGCTTAAATTCACATATTCACCACACTAGGTCTACACTCACATTTTGAGAAAGAGCATTGTAGGCCTCAAAGCCTATATTTACAGCCGTATGCCTACTTGTCTGCACTATTACAGTTGACACTCCTCTCCCTCAGATCTGGAAGAAAATCCGTTTGTAGGGGGTACGTTTGTTCCAGATATCACGCCAGTCCTTCACTTCCGTGGTCCTGTTGTGTCTGATCCGGTGTCGGTTGCATTCGAACTGGGTTCATACTTATCGACTGTTAGCTCCGGTTCTCATTTTCCTCCCTCTTTTCTTGCTCGCAAGCCCCTTCTTGAATCTTGTCCTTAGATTTTCGCACGCATCTCCAGCTCTCCTAAAATGACTTTTTTCACTCTCTCGGAGTAACACATGACTCCAGTCTGTCTTTGCCATATGCGGTTCTACGGCAGCGGGCTCAGATGACATTACTTATGGGATGCTTCGCCATCTTTCTCTATGCACATTTTACTATTTACACAATATTTATAACCGTATATATGAGTCGTCGTCAGTCCCCACGCACTGGCTTGAGGTAGTTCTTCCTGTTTGGAAACCAGGTTCTCTAGTTGAAGCACGACTGATGTCCTCGTAAACTTGAAGGTCTATTCCTACTGCCTTTGCTGCTAAAACCTCTGTTGTTGCTGCTGCCCTTTTTGACCTGGAAAAGGCATATGACACCACCTGGAGATACCATTTTCTGTCCTAACTCCGTCCTGTTTGCCTTCGTGGTAATCTCCCTCTCTTCCTACAAAGCTTCCTCTCTAGCCGTTCCTTTAGACTGAGGCTTAGTACCACTCTCTGCCTTTTTCGGGAATACTAAGGTGTACCCCATGGTAGTGTTCTTAGCATTACTCTTATTCCTGGTAGCACTCAGTGGTCTTCTTGCTTCCCTTCCTTCTGGAGTTTTCTCAGCTTTATGTTGACGATCTTACCCTCTGCTGTCGCGGTGAAGACTCACTTTTCCTACAACGACAACTTCAATTTGCAATTGATGCCGTGTCGTCCTGGGCCATCAATCATGGCTTCAAGTTTTATACAACTAAGATTTGTTCTATGACTTTTACTCAGAAACAGGCCTTCGTCCCCCTTTGTCGCTCTATGGCATTCCTCTTCGGTATAAAGATTCTGCTAAACTTTTGGGATTAATCTTCAACACTTGTTTGTCTTAGTCGTCCCATATTTCTTACCTCCGAGTTCAATGCATTAAGGCCATAAATTTACTTAAGGTATTGTTTCATACTTCCTGGGGCGCTGATGGTTGATGATGATGAAGATTAAGCCACCCAAGAGGTGGCACGGGCATGAATAGCCCGTAAGTGGTGGCCCTTTCGAGCCATTACCAGTATCAAAAGATGATACTGGAGATCTATGGAGGCGCAACTGCACCCTGCGTGACGGGAGATGTCTCCCTGACCAAGTGGTGACCAAATGGTGGCGCTGATGGACGCACACTCCTCTCTTTATATTCCTCTCTCGTGCTGTCGAAACTCGATTGTCTGTTCCACTTACTCGTCTGCCTCACCTTCCACTCATCGTTGTCTTGATGCTCTGCACCATACTGGGTTACGCCTCAGCTCTGGTTCCTTTTGTTCGTCCTCTACCCTGAGGCTTTTGTCCTGTCTCTACAGGATCGTCGTGTTCGCTATTGTCTTCGCTACATTGAGTGGTCCCTACAACACCCTCACTCTCGCTTACGTCGTGCTTTGATCGATAACCCTCCTGTAGAGCTGTTCACTTTCACTAACTTCCTTTTCTTGCCCGGTTGTCTCGCTTGCCCAACCGAACCTAACTGCAATATTTCTGCAGGCACAAATAGTAAATACACACACACAAAACAAACAAAACACATGTGTTTTTCTTCTGTTAATCAGACCCTTAGTGTGTATACAATATAAGATCAGTGAGTAGGAAAGTATAGCTAGGAGCCGCAGAAGCCCAGCTGTGGGAGCGTTCTCTGCGACCTCACAGTCCGGAGATCAAGCCCTGAGTCAGTAATGGTTAGCTCCTTTTATTGTCTCACATTACTTACTTAAAACGTTATTTTGTTCTTGTTTCTATTTTCCATACGACTTGAAAACATATATTTTTACGTTATACATACAAGATTCTTTCTCTGTTCCTATTGCCAATATTTCTCTTCGTGTCGTTACTTCCTTGCCCCCCATGGAGGGTCCTACTTTGAGAGTTTTGCTAAACCTTGATCTATATAGCAAAGGATTCTACTCTTCCTACTGTTCTGAAACTCCTTATTCTTGAACATTTTCTTCACACTCCCACTAAGTTTACCGACGGTAAACCGGCCGACTGACTCGGGAGCCGGTCGGCCGAGCGGACAGCACGCTGTACTTGTGATCCCGTGGTCCCGGGGTCGATCCCAGGCGCTGGCGAGAAACAATGGGCAGAGTTTCTTTCACCCTACGCTCCTGTTACCTAGCAGCAAAATAGGTACCTGGGTGTTAGTCAGCTGTCATGGGCTGCTTCCTGGGGGTGGAGGCCTGGTCGAGGACCGGGCCGCGGGGACACTAAAAGCCCCAAAATCATCTCAAGATAACTTCAAGAAGGAAGATAACGGTGTAGGCTATTCTGTTGTATTTCCTGAACAGACCTATATGAGACTCCTGGAGACTAGTATCTTCACGACAGAACTTTATGCAATTTTGTATGATCATGGTCGTCGTAGGTGACTATCGCAGTTCCCTCATGGCTCTGGAGTAATTTAATCCTATCGATCTTGTGGAAGTCGAAATTCAACATTGGTTGTTTCTCATCTCCAGCAGATTTAAGGCAGTCGAGTTTTGCAGGGCTCTCAGCCATATAGATGTTTCTTTAAAAAAGCGTGCAGATGCTGCCGCTAAGGAGGCTACCCACACTTGTCCTATTTTCAGCAAAGGCGTTCTTTATTCCGGCTTCTTCCCAGTCTTTCATTCCTCAATCCATGCACATTCGCAGGGTCGTTGGTCGTCTGTTACTGGTAACAAACTGCGTGCTCTTAAGGTTACCGTGCCCACTTGGCCTTCCTCCTACCACCATAACCGGCGATGGGAAACAGCTCTGGCGAGGTTACCTATTGACCATTCCCGTTTAACTCACGGGTGCTTACTGGAGTGCCGCCCTGCTCCTTATTGTTCGAACAGCATTGTCCGTCTTACGGTCGTCCATATCCTTGTTGAATATCCAGACTTGAAGGATGTGCAAGTGTCTTGCTTCCCGACTGTCCCTCGGGGTCATTTTTCCCTCGATAAAATCCTTGGAGAATTACATATCCATGATATCGATCGCCTTATGAACTTTTGTTCTAGTATTGGCATCCTTAGTGATATAAAGCGACTTTTGAATATCCTGCACCATTCATGGTCTTACATAGTCTCCCCGACTTGGCGCCTTCTTATTATAATTACTTACTTCTTCCCCTTCATCCCCATCTCCTTGGTCCCTCCCCACCCGTACTCCTCTTTCTCCTTTCCTCACCATTTCCCACTACCTTTGCCTGGCCCTCACTTCACCCACTCAACTTGGTCCTACTCCCTCTACCTATTCCTTCACCCTCTCCATCCCCGTTTCTCTCCATATCACTAAAATATATATTATTAGTAATAATTATAATGTCCTCATTCAATTACTATAAATGATATTCACACAGAATATAATAAACACTTGAATTGAATCTCCTCCACCCTCATACTTATGAGAGGGAGAAGTTCAGAATGTTTCATGGGATTATGGTCGTAGTTTAAAAGGCAGGGTGTTTCAGTTAATCCTCCAGAGACAAATGAATATTGGTGTTTTTTTATAAGATGCTTTAATCCTTTTTTCAATATTTACATAGGTATTGGGACGGACAGTGCAAGAAATCGTGTGGCGTCTGAATGTGACCCCAGCACACCGGTACCGATTGAATTCTGGCGACCATGACCAGCCTATGTTCATCCCGGACTGTCACCTGAGTGTCAAATTAGGTGACACTAGGCCTCAAGCGACTGGCCTACAATTTTGGACAGAAAATAATCTCCCATAGCTACAGATAAAACAATACAATCTCCTAACTGAAGACGTAAATACAAAGACTTCACATTTACACTACTTCTCGGTTACTCCTTGATATTGAGGGAGGGGGCGGGGGGTTTGTGTTCCGCCTGGGTAGGTGAGTGGCTCTTACTGTCCTCTAATGTGCCTGCTGTGGCGGTACACAAGCGAAGTGCCTACCGTGTGTTTGCTGTGCACAGACCCATGTATTCACTTCAGTCCCTTTATTTGGTTAAGCCTACTCAGTGGTTGCAGCACCTGGGTGGGGGATAGGTAAAATGGGAGGTTGCGTGGCCCTCAAGAATCAGTCGTCTAGTTCAGACATAGCATAAACCTAGCATTGTAGGGTTGTTATTCCAATCGGTCCTTGGGCTACTCTTAAGGCCCTTATATAATCGCCCACGTATACTATCCGTTAGCCCCGAAGATCCTTGTGAGCTTATGCCTACCCTTGTTGGGCTCAATGGTGGGAACGGGTGCATTGCTGTGAAGTTCAATTTCTAGTTACGTGCTTCTTAATACTTATCTATTTTAGGATCTGAGAGGGCGACTAGTCTCCAGAGTCGTACAGACAAAATATCGGGTTCCATATCTCCGGCAATGGTTAGTCTTTGCTTTTTTTTGGTTAGTTTTCTCCATGCTTAGTCTTTGGCTCCCCCTCGATGGACGGTGCCTTGGCGCAGTGAGCGCACACTGGTGAATCTGCCAATCGGCTAATTAGAGCCGATTGGTTCAGGTGGGCTGCTCTGAACCTCCAATTTCCCCCACTCCTAGTGGTCAACTCCAGAGTAGACTGGCGAAATGAAATCAATGAGTAAGGAAAGACAAAGGGGGGGTCACACGGACTGTAGGATGATATGGGGGAAATAAGAGAAGCTTGTTAACGCGTTGGGGTCTATGGCATGGTAATGTCAAAGATGAAGGATGGCATCTTCACTTTTAATGGAGACAAAAACAACAAATTGGGCATCACCACAGTTGATGCATTGAACACACCAACATTCTTTCCCAGAATGATCTGAGTAACCAAATAAGAGGCAACAGAATACCACATTTCTTGGCTCAATGCCATAATTTCCAGCACCAATTGTATAGGTGAAGAAACGGACTTTATTCCTCACTAGAGCTTCTGCCACCACAAGAATTACATTAGATGGGTGGGGTGCGACTATCAAGCGTTACAGTAACTAAGTCAATTCGTTAACAAAGTCAACTTAGTTAACCTATGCAAGGCTCCTGACCAGCACACTTTTTGTCACACTCCAACACTATGGAGTAGGGTCACACCCTTCTGTATTTGCAATCTAACCTCGGACAGGCAGCACTATGTTCGAACGATGCTACTTCTCCCACTTTGCTAATTGACATTAACCTGTGGAACGCTAACGTACTTGGTCCATTCATTTACATCAAAGACCTAAATGCCATTTAACATTCGAAGCCTATTCAATATGCCGATACAACTTATTTTCTTCCATGCTAATCTAGGTAATTTTAAAAACACGCTTAATACCGACATATTTAATGTATCTGTGGTCGATTGCTAACAAGTAATTATCAAAAGGCACCAAACCAGGAAGCAACTGCTTACAAACTAAGCAGTCGATCACATTGTCACCAATACATCATTTTGTCTGGTACAATAATCAAAGTAACTTAACAATACCCAAAATACTCTTAGGTACTGAATAATGTCATAGGCCTAGTGCTCCGGCTAACAGTCGTATCTAGCCTCCTTTGTAATTCAGAGCGGCACTTGTGCTGAATTTTCCGCCAAAGTTGTATACCATAGCTTGTTAAATATCGAGTGTGTCTGTTCACGATTAGGGAAATAAAAAAAAAAAAAAAACGTCTGGGAATCAATGATGAGCGGTTGGGAGGCGTCCCTGCCGCTCTTTATGGAGGTCTAAAACTTCCCCCTGCCGCTAGGAGTCCTACACCTGGCAGAGCATTACTTTGATTCCGGTTCAGATTCCCAGCAGTGGGAGACACTGAATTTATAAGACTTACGAAATCTATAATCATACAAGACTTCTCTGACGAAATAAAGTAGCAGCACGATACAAGCCCCTTTTTAAACCACTCAAATAAACCATGAGGGGAAGTAATTATTAAAGGCACCGGGCCAGGAAAGCTATGTAACACCAAACATGAGCTGAAGCCATTCTCTGTATCCAAGTAATTATCAAAAAGAAGGCACCAAACCGGGAAGGCTATGTAGCACCATCAAATGTGCAGAATAATCAGGGGCGCTAAATATCACCAAGGATGCCAATACGAGAACAGAAACGCACAAAGCGAACGATATCAAAAGTATCCGATTCATCAAGAATTCTATTGAAGAACAGGTGACCACGAGGGGCGGTCAGAAAGAAAGACTTACGCTCCTCTTGGAAATCGGGACATTCAACAAGGATATGCACGATGCTAAGAGGGACAACGCAATTTGGACAATAAGGAGCTGGGCGGCACTCCATTAAATGATCGAGAGTTAAGCGAATATCACCAAGACGCAACCACACTGGAGAAATTTCGCACCGCCGGTTACAGGGGCAGGAGGAAGGCCATGGGGGGGGGGGGGGAGGGACAACACTTAAGAGTACGCAATTTGTTACCAACAACAGAAGACCAACAGCCCTGGGCAAGGATGATGGAATGAGTAAGTAAGTAAGTAATTATCAAAAGAAGGCACCAAACCGGGAAGGCTATGTAGCACCATCAAATACGCAAAATAATCAGAGGGCGCTAAATATCACCAAGGATGCCAATACGAGAACAAAAACGCATAAGGCGAACGATATCAAAAGTATCCAAGTAACCAAGAATTCTAGTGACAGAGAGGTGACCGCGAGGGGCGACTGGAAAGCAAGACTCACGCTTGTCCTGGCAGTCAGGACATTCAAGAAGGACATGCACGACCGTAAGAGGGACAATGCAACTAGGACAATAAGGAGCAGGCAGGCGCTCCATCAAGTGACCATGGGTTAAGCGAGTTTGGCCAATATGCAACCTCGCCAGAGCTGTTTCCCATCGCCGGTTACGGTGATAGGAGGACGGCCAGGAGGAAACACAACATTTAAGAGTACGTAGTTTGTTACCAATAACAGACAACCAAGAAGCCTGCCAACGGGTAAGGACGGAGGAATGGATAACCGGGTAAAAGTCGGAATACGGAATACCTTTACGAGAGATGGGACAAGAGCGGACAGCTTCCTTGGCTGCAGCATCCGCACGCTCATTTAAAGACACACCAATATGGCTGGGAACCCAACAAAACTCAACCGACTTAAATTGACTGTGACCAAGAAACAGCCAATGCTGGATCTCGACAACTACTGGATGAACCGGATTAAAGGACCCGAGAGCCATGAAGGCACTACGAGAGTCAACAACAACTACAAAGGAAGACTGACAACGAGAAAGCAGGAGACGAAGAGCATAGGGAATAGCATAAAGCTCCGCTGTAAAGATGCTGGTCTCTGGAGGTAAGCGACACATATAAGTGCGATCAGGAAAAACAACAGAGTAGCCAACACCATCCGCAGACTTAGACCCATCGAAAAAAGACAGAAACGGAGCGGGAGTGAGAAGAAAAGTGCTCGAGGAAAAGGCGTTTTAGAACAGTAAGAGGGGTAAAAGCTTTAGTGATACATGTCAAGGATGTACAAAACCGCGGAAGAGGGACTTTCCACGGGGGCAAAGAAGGAACAACACGAGGAGAAACATCAGAAATACGAACGGAAAGAGAATCCTGTAGGCGAGATAACCGGACAGAAAGAGGGAGGTGGTGAAGAGGAACAGGAACCGCAGGAGGGGTAAAAGTTAAAGCACGACAGAGGCGAGAGGAAGGATGTTGCAAGGACCGCGCAAGATAGCGAAGACAGTAGCGATCACGGCGGTCCTGGAGAGACAGGAAGCCAGTCACAACATACAAGCTAAGGATGGGAGTCGAACGAAAGGCACCAGAACTGAGGCGCAACCCAATATGGTGCAAAGCATCATGACGGCGAAGAGTAGAAGGAGAAGCAGACGAGTAAGCAGGGCAACCATAATCGAGCTTAGACAGGACGAGAGAGGAATGTAAAGCAAGGAGAGTGCGCCTATCTGCCCCCCAAGAAGTATGGGACAAGACCCGAAGGAGGGTAAGGGCCTTAGAGCACTCAACACGGAGGTAAGAGATATGGGGAGACCAAGACAAACGAGTGTCAAGGAATAACCCCAAAAGCTTCGCAGAATCTTTGTATTCAAGGGAATGACCATAAAGTGACAAAGAGGGACGAAGAACGACCCGTTTACGCGTAAAAGTCATGGCACAAGTCTTAGAAGTAGAGAACTTGAAACCATGATTGGTGGGCCAAGACGACACGGCATCAATTGCAAGTTGAAGGAGAGGCGAATCATCACCCTGACAGCAAAGGGTAAGATCATCGACAGAGAGCGGAGAAGACACCAGAAGGAAGAGAGGAAAGAAGACCATTGAGGGCAACTAGAAAAAGAGTAGTGCTCAGAACACTACCCTGGGGCACACCTTCGTATTGCTAAAAAGAGGCAGAGAGAGCGGTACCAAGGCGCACCCGAAAGGAACGACGAGAGAGGAAGCTTCGGAGAAAGAGAGGGAGATGACCACGAAGGCCAAAAGAATGAAGTTGAGTTAGAATATGATATAGCCAAGAGGTGTCGTAAGCAATTTCCAGGTCAGAAAGGACGGCAACAACGGAGGTCTTCGCAGCAAACGCAGTACGAATATAGACTTCCAAGTTCACCAGGACATCTGTCGTGCTGCGGCACTTGCGGAAACCAAATTGAGAAGGGGAGAGGAGGTGATGGTGTTCCAGGCACCACATCAGACGAACGTTAACCATACGTTCAAAGAGTTTGCAGACACAACTTGTGAGTGCAATAGGGCGAAAGTCCTTAGGGGAAGTACCCAGAGACCCCGGTTTGCGAACAGGGAGGACAACGGCATCGAGCCAGTCCTCAAAGACTGACGACGACTCCCAGATCCGATTATACAGACTCGGTAAATACTGAGACGTGCACGGAGGGAGATGGCGAAGCATCTCATAATGAATACCATCGGATCCCGCCGCCGTAGAACCGCAGAGGGCCAGGGCAGAACGAAGTTCAGAGAGAGTGAAGGGATCATTATAGGGAAGCTGAAGACGAGTGCAGAAATCTAAAGGACGAGACTCACGGACAGAATTACGAAGAAGGAAAGATTGGGGAAGATGAAGACCAGAGCTAACAGAAGAAAAGTGGGAACCCAGCACGGAAGCGACCTGCAATGGGTCCGCCACAAGAGTATCATGGAGGTGATGGACCGGTGAAACATCGGGAACGAATTTACCCGCTATCTTGCGGATACACTTCCAGATCTGGGCCAGAGGAGTTTTGGACGTAATTGTTGAGACATAAGATGCCCAACATTCACGTTTAGCTGTACGGTTGGCCCTACGGGCCACCGCACTCGCTTTCCGAAAGAAAAGAAAGCAATCGGTCGTCTGCCTACGGCGGTGCCTCTTCCAGGCTGCACGCTTACAGCGGACAGCCCGATCACAGTCTGCATTCCACCAGGGAACGCACTTCCGTGGACCCCGAGAGGAAGAGCGAGGGATAGAGCGGAGGGCAGCGTTGAAGATAGTGTCATGAAAAAGGAGGAGAGCGCGAGAGAGAGGCAGAAGGCAGAGGTCAGAGAGAGCAACACTGAGGGTAAATAGGGTCCAGTCCGCCTTAGCAAACTGCCACCTAGGGAAAGAGTGGGAAGGGCGAAAAGAGAAAAAGGAAACAAGGATGGGGAAATGATCTCTTCCATGGAGGTCATCAAGAACCTGCCACGAGAAATCTAAGTAAAGAGAAGAAGAGCAGAGAGGAAGATCAATACAAGAAAGGGTGCGAGTCCGAGAGTCCAAATGAGTGGGCTCACCAGAATTCAGAAGAGACAGGGAAGAAGAGAGGAGAAACGGCTCAAGAAGGCGACCCCGGGTATTCGTCAGGGCGTCACCCCAAAGACAATGACAACAATTGAAATCACCCAGCAGGAGCACAGGCTCCGGCAAGAAGTCGAGGTGGTGTTTCAATTCAGGAAGAGAAAGCGGGACACTCGGGGGGAGATAAATGGAACAAACTGTGTACCATTTCCCACAAAGATACGAGCAGCAGAACAATGGAGAGGCGAAGGAAAAAGTAAATGAACAAAGGGAACATCAGCACGAATCAAGAGAGCAGAAGAATTAGAAGCCCCAGCAACGGCTGGGGGGGGGGGGAAGAGAGATTAAGGAATAGCCACGAAAACGACCAGGACGAGCACCAAGCATTGGCTCCTGGAGACGGACACAAAAGGGCAAAAACCGCGAAATCAGAAGTTGGAGTTCAAGGAAATTGGCGTAATAACCTCGAACGTTCCATTAAAGAATGGACAACGACGAGAAGAGAAAGAACAAAAACAGAGAACAAGGAAGAAACAAAGGCGAAAAAGCAACAGAGCACGTTAAAGAATATCAAGGTCGGGATCAGGGTCATCAAAGTCAGGGTTAGGGGGCATGGGTAAACTGAACAAAGACGGAGGGAAGGAAACGGGAGAACAGATCAGAGGTGGGCGGGCGGGGTCCGGAGGAAGAGGAGGAGACAATGGAGAGGAGGAGGAAGAGGAGACAATGGAGAGGAGCAGTCAAGGACAGCAGCAGTATGAGGGGGGGGGGTAGAAAGAGGGGAGCGCACCTCAGCAAGGGCAGCAACCGACAGGGAAGCGGGGGCTAAAAAAACCTCCATAGCAGGAACAGGGGGCGCAACCACCGAAATGGGAGGGGAAGGAGCGAGAGAGGCAGAAGTAGGGGCCGAGGAAGAAAGCGAAACCTTCTTACCCGCCGGGGAGGAGGAAGGAATGGAGCCAGGCTTACGCTTCTGACTTAAAGAGACAGGTGTCCCAGCAACCACGTACTGGGCAATGGATTCTAGCGTCTCAACAGAAGCTGAACGAGAGCACACATGACGGCCGGTTGGAGAGCGATGGACATCAGCCCGCACCGACAGGTGGCAGGGAGAGTTAAGAGACGGAGGGGAAGGATGGGAAGGAGGAACGGAGGGAGACGAGGAAGAAGACACAGGAGACACGACAGACCGGGTAGAAAGAAGGGGAACCCCAGACAGAGGACCAGGAGGGGGATCCTTCGGGAGAGAACCCAAAGGAACAGAGGGGGCAGTGGGCGTATCACGGTCCAAGGCCCGGAAACGGTTGAGAGTCTGAGGAAGGTGGGAAGGACAAGGAGAGGAAGAGCGCAACACACGAGCATAAGAGATATTATAAGGCAGGAGCCGGCGAACCTGGCGTCTCGCCTCAGTGAAAGATAAACGCTCCCGGTGCTTCAAGTCGAGGACGGCAGCCTCAAGCTTGTAATTGACACATGCACGTGAGAAGGTAGGATGGGCCTCACCGCAGTTGAGGCGACGAGCCTGGGGAGAAGTGCACTCCGACTTAGAGTGACCTTCGCCACCACACAAAGGACAGAGACAGTCCCGGAGCAGCAGAGGGCACCATGCCCAAACCTCCAGCACTTGTTACAGAGCCGAGGAGAGGGAATGCACTCCTGGACAGAGCACCTGGCACCAGCAAGAATGACAGAGGGTGGAAGGGTCCGACCATCAAAGGTAATTCTTCACAACCCGGAGGGGTTGACGGCGACTACCACGAGGGGGGACGAGTAAACGTGTCCACCTGGAGAATAGAATGGCCCTGGGCAGCAAGTATATGTCGAATATCGTCGTGGTAGTCACGCAGGTCCCGAACACCGGTCGCAAAATGGCGCGGGAGCAGAATAGTGCCAACACTGGCATTCAACTGAGCGTTCTTCAAGACCCGAACAGGAGTCTCGCCAAGGAAGGATAAGGAAGCCAAGCGGGAAGCAGCATGCTGAGAAGGAGCAGCAATGACACGTGTACCGAGACGAGTGGGGTTGAAAGTAACCGAGGCATCCACGGAATCAACGAGATGTCGATGGAGGGAGAAATCGTCAGGAGGCGCAGAATCAAGAGGGAGGAGATGAAAATATTTGGTTCACGAAGCAGGACCAAACAAGGCTTGATAGATAGCAGAACGGGAAGGAATCGAGCGAGGGCGTCCGTGACGAGGACGGCAGTGAGAACCCCCAGAGAGAGAGAGAGAGGGGTTACAAGGCACAGTAGTTACAACTAGAGATGGAGCCGCGCCAGAGGACGAGGTAGTCACCACTGGGGTCTCGGGGCTCGACCCATCCACAGAGGAGGGAGGTGAGCCAAGGGAAGGAGTCAGAGAGGCCAAAGGAGAAGCAAGATCGGGGCCCAATGCAGCAGAGGCTACAGAACCCGGTCTTCCAACATGGACCGACTCGGGGGCTAGGTCGCCCACCCCACGAGCCTGAGAAGGTAAAGCAGAAACGGTCGAAACAGGGGTTATCATCGCTACGAAAAAGAATATTCATTCACGATTGTGCCCCCACACCCACCATGGAGCCACAATTAGAGGCAGGACACCTAACAAGAAGCTATCGCCGATCATGCCGGGGCCTCCTAGGGGTGTGTCGTGAGTATACGCCCCACAAACGCCACCTTAAGAACCGACAGTCCGTCGAGATCGGGTTCAGTGACGAAAGGGGGATTGACAATAAAAGGTTCCCCTCTCTCTCTATGTCGGGTACTACAGTTCTACGGGTGCAAGAGTATGCCTCCTCAAGCACCCGGGCATCAAAATAGTAGTAGTCCAAGGGAAGAACCAGAACAAGCAAAAGGTCGGCAGTAAACGGCAAGCAGATAGGAGAAGAGGGGAGAGAAAAACGAAACAGAAGGAAATGGAAAAGGTGCTCAGCATAATTGGAGAGGACGGCAGCAGGAGCACAAGGCTTGAAAAGGACAGGACTGTCCCAAGGAGCATCACACTCCGGCAGCCGCCCACTAAGCCTCCCCTCACGGCATCAACGAGCTGAGCGGGGAACAACATCAAAAGTATCCGATTCACCAAGAATTCTATCTAGGGTACAAGTGATCGCGAGGGATGGTCGATCTCTGCCTAAACCTATACCAGGGACCAATAGCGATGTGAATCCCCAAATATTTAATTTTTACCTACACAGAAATTTATTTGTTTTTGTTACATTCCAGCAAATTTAGTATTTCCCAGGGTTCCACTTCTGCAGGGAAGGGTCAACTCCCAGATGCATGTACCCAATGGGAATGCACGGGTCTCCCTGCAATGTTATTGAACCTGTGTTGCATTTAAATAGTGCACCGTGACAGTAGGAAGTGACGCAGCCACTCCCTGTTCGGTACACCCGAGCCACTCACAATGTTAAGTTGTCCCCAAATGTAGATCTTGTGACTGTATGGATTAAGTGCAGAGGTATGCAGCCAAAGAACAGCAGAAAGTAGAACACGTTTGTAGATAAATATTAAGAGATTTAATTACCATTATAGTTTTCCTTGCTGATCAAGTTGTTTTTCTATTTACCAGTTACAGAGTTAGTCATGAAGGTATCCTCTTAGATTTGCATACCAGGGACAGTCAACCTACTTTTCTTAAGAGACCGTGGCTAGGCCAACAAGTACGTCATAAGGTTACTTTAATAAAAATACAAAAATAAAAGAAACGTTGTATAAGTCACACTAACAGCAGCCTATGTTCTCCTTTGGCATTTTCCTATGCCGTTACGTTTTTAAGTCTCAGGAGATGTGCTCCGTTGGAACACTGACTATCTCTAAGGCACCAGATAGTCAGTAGCTGGTTTACTAGACATTCCTCCCAGAATGTCATCTTTAGTGTAACACCGCACTCTCGCAACCTCAAGAATACAGATATTAAGGATTACTCTATCTTCACAACCGCTTAGATTTCTCAATAAGTAAATGTGCATGCAATTATTTATTATGTACTCCAAGTCGGCTATTAAAACAACACCCAATGCTTATGTCAAGTTTAATAGCTTATACAGACCGATGATGTTAAACGTTTAATATTACTTTCTTTAAAATCTCAGCATGGATGAAGGTGCTAGAGCTGTCTATAACCGTAGCGGGCTCCGGGGACGAGGACTGTGTCGGTGACTGTGCGGTAGTCCGTGAACACTGTGCTCTTAGTATTGATGTTTGTTCTCACCAACGTTGTCGTGTACGACAGCCTGTGGGGAGTAAATTTATTAATTAGCCATTACAAGTAATCAGGAGGCTGACAGTTCCACTACAATACTGTAATCTTAGAATCGAACTTACACTTGGGTAGCAGTAGTAGTGTAGGTAGTCTGAATGATGACGTAAGAGGTGTGGGCGATGGTCACGTAGTCTAGAGACCTTTCAATCACAATCCTGAAGTCTGACTGCACGTACGTGACCGTTAGTGTTGAAGGTCTGACAACCACCGTTGTCTGGAGGGCCACGCGGTCATCCACCGGCGTCTGTGCCACCTGTGCAAGACAACACTTAACTAGTCTAAGCTCAGCGTCCAGACCATCGTTTATCACAATACATACCAAGTACTCACCGCGCGTGTTCCAGTGGTGACAGTCTGGACGGTGAGAGAAGTGAGGGTGACAGCCACACTCTGGAAAGCCTGATCAGTGAGGGTGACGAAGCGGTCGATGGTGATGAGCTGGGTGACAGTGGGGTTAAATAGTGCATCCACTCTGCTCACTTGAGGACTGCCATACCTTGCACCAGCGTAAGAGGCCGGACCGCTGCTGCCAGAAGTAGCTCGAGGTCCGCTGCTGACCTGTGCAGCCCTGTCACCGCTGCCGACTCTCTGACTAGAACTGCCAGCTTGATTGGCTTGGCCGAGGTTAATCCCTATTCCTTGACCGCTGCCAAGACCTAATCCAGCACCAAGAAGTGGACCGCTGCCGACGCCCGGGCCGCCACCTACAACTGAACCGCTGACCTGTTGACCCGATGACCCCTGAGAGCTGGCACCTCCCTGTCCTCGGGTCTGACTGCCATAACCAGAGCCAGGCTGTTGGGTTGGGGAATGGATATAGTAGTCCAGATGATGCATAGGAGTGAGCTGGAGCAAGTTTCCTATAAATTCGTAAAATTTATAAGCCAAATAATAAAATTTACGAGGCACTTTCTAGGGAAAAAAAAATTATGCAGTCTTTTCTAAATTTATAAGAATTATTTTACTAGGTTTCACATTTATTGAATACTAGCAGTAGCCGGCCACGCGTTGCTGTGGCTCAAACTTGTGCATTGCCGAGCGACAGCAACCTTCCCAGTCTTCCACACCATTTTCACCTCACCCATCCCTTCGGCCTCCCAACCATTCCCCACTCCACCATCCCCTCGTCCTCCCCACTATGCCCCACACCCCAGTCCCATTGTCCTTCCCACCATTCTCTTTTCCCCCATCCCCTCGTACTCACCATACCAAACTCCTCCGTCCCCTCATCATCCCTACCATTATTCCCCACTCCCTTGTCCTTTGCCTTACCAAACGGTCTGATGTTCCCAATTCTCTGATGGGAACATCAGATCACTATGTTCATCACTGAAATAAGAAAAAGTTAAAAAAAATGAAAGGAAAATGAAAAAAAAACTACTCATGAAATGAACGGTATGGTAAACATCTCAATTCCAAAACAATATCACAAAATAATTCAATAAAATAAAAATCGAAATCTATGAAAATAATATTTATCAATGCAATCTGAAATATTGATGTGGAATTTGACATTCAGTATAGCATGTATGTTGCCATTATGTGCAACAGATGGCGCCGTTCTTCAAAAACGCATGTTTTTACCTGTCACAGGAGTGCCATCTATATAGAAGGTATATAAAACCACGCTCCTATTCGAATGCAACGTTGTCAAAATTTCAAAGCAATCGGTGCAGAGCTTTCAGAGATCAGCGATTTTGAACAAACGAACATTTCCATTTTTATAGAGATTAGGTATGTAGTTGTGCCCAGGTGTCTAAACCATACCATTTCACCAATTTTCTTTACCTAACCACGTTAACTGTGTGCCATGGTAGGGTCCTCTGAAAACAATATGCGACCAAGTTTTAAGAGATGCCGATCCTATTTTACATCGTGGGGGTCCCTTAATGGTTGTCAACCAATTGAAATTGTAACCCCCCCCCCCCCCCCCCCCAAAAAAAAAAAAAAAAAAAAAAAGAAGTTCCTAAGGAAGGGAGGGGGCGTGGTGTGCTTAGGAGAGTTTATATTTTAATGTTAACTAGGGAGAAAATTAGCTTTGTACATTCGGAAGTTAGGATCGGTGAATTTTTTTCCTTCTGCTTTGTTAGCTGCAAATTACTGCAAAATTAACGTTCCCCGGAAGTATAGAGCAGGGCCAATTTCAGGCAGTAATTTAGAGTTCAGCGATGAAATTTGAACACCCAATATTATCGACGTTGAAGATTAATATTAGCGCTCATATATATATATATATGAATATATTTACATTTTATATTTTCAATAGTTTCAACACTATTCAAACTAAAGACTTTAATGTACAGAAGTCTAAGACAAGCTCTGGCCTCTAGGGGGATGCCTCACCAAATAATTGACACATACATGGAGGAAAGTCAAAGTAGCCGAATACCTAGGCTTATTAACAGGCACTTTTGTAAAACCTCATGAATGATCAGTATTCGCGATCGAGTAGTGTGTGGATACTACCACCAGGTATCTTTGCGACACTAGTTATACCAACGATCGAAATTTTGATCGTTCAGGGTTATGGCTTAGCGAGATCTGAAATTGCCAGATTCCTAAACAAAAATTCTTACCATTTTAATTCAAGGCAAACCTTTAGCATAACTAGTCTTGGCAAGCCGAAATTAAGGCACGCAATTTCAGAAGTAGTCGAGAAGTGTTTAAATTGTTAACATTCCTCGAGATTTATAAGCGATTAGAAAGGTACAATTTTTGCCAACACTTTCTGGAACATTTATCTAACCCAATATTTACTTACTGTGGAAATTTGTGCACCAACCAACACCCGGGACACCAGGGTCGTCCATAGCAGCAATACCAAGGAATACGAACACATCTGAAATTAATAACCGTTACTATTCAAAATCAGAGGTGGGAGACCAGTGTTACATGTACTGACTGAAATTTACAGGAAAACTATGAAAAAATATGCATATGTATTTACTTCTACCTTCACAAGATTAACTAGCTACACAAATTTGTTTCGGAAAAAGTGAAATACGCAAGCTAGTAATAAACATTAACTTTACTGAAACACTAAATCAACACAAATGCACTATTCACAGCACTAGGTAATAAATTATTATTCATCATTTTAACAGAAACTTTGCTAAGTAAAGCCTATACCCAACTTCAACTTAGCTGGTTATAAAGCCATTCATAACTGCAGGCCTAATAAAAAAGGAGGTGGCACAGCAATATTTTACAAAGATACCTTCATCTGCAATAGTGTCATTGGTGAAAAGAGACCACTATTTTGAATATACCTTTGCCAAGTTCTCTAGTAAATCCCCTAAAACCTCCATGACTATCTGTGCCATCTATAGATTTCCTAATACCAACATAGCTTCATTCTCAGACAACGTAAGGAATCTTATAAATGACAATCTCAACAAAAATCACATCATTCTAGGAGGCGATTTCAATATTGACCTAGGTCTTCAAAATAACACTCGTCGACTATTTCTGTAACAGCATGCACTCTTGTATGCTAATCTCCACAATTGCCAAGCCCACTCGAGTCACTCATATCTGCCACTACCTTTGATCACTTATGGACTAATTTAACAGCTCCCCTTACATCTGGGGTAATTATGAAAGAACAACCGACAACTATCCTACCTTCCTCATAGCAAACAGGGATACAATACCTCCAGAAAGCAAGAAACTCATTCAGGCTACACAGTGAATCAGCTTTAGGCAATCTCTGTAATGTTATTCACAATATTAACTGGGAATCTGATTTCAGTAATAAACAGGATATGAACTTATTAACTAACCTCTTTCTCTCCAAAACTAAGCCTCTACAACACTCCCTGTCCCCTCCTTTCCAAAGAGGTAACCGACAAAAGAAAAAACAATCCGTGGCTCACAAGTGGCATAATCAAGTCTAAATACATATGAAAAATTTCAGTATTGGCCTAGTTACAAAAGGAAGTAGTTAAAAGGTATTCATCAGTGCTTATCAGTATCATATGAAAAGCCAAACTTTCATATTATGAGACTAGATTGAAAAAAAAGCAAAAGGCATTAGGAAAAGCACATATTATACCATCTCTAATATCCTAGGAACAAACGCTCCCCCAACCAGATAACACTAAGGATAGCTTTACACCGTCAACCGATTTAGAAGTGGCAAATTAATTTAATAGCTTCTTTTCATTGGTTGGTGCTAACCTTGCCATCAAGATCCCACAGACATATCAATACATCTCGGGCAGCTATCCAAACTCTCCTCTTTCACCAGTCAGCCCGACAGACGTGTCCATCATACACATTAAAAACCACAGCTGGGAACATCAGTGAAATCCCATCCATTGTATACAAGAGCCTCCCAAATCCTTCTGACACTTATAGCTCTGCTGTTCAACAAATCCTTCGAGTGCCATACCTTCCCTGATATCCTTAAAGAAGCAAGAGTAACGCCAGTTCATAAAGGATGTAATCCGGCAGACAAACAATTATAGACCAATATCAAACCTACCCATCCTATCAAAAATATTTGAAAAAAATGATCTACAAACAGCTCTACTCCTATCTCTTAAAATTTGACACTCTTAGCCCTTGTCAGTTTGGCTTCCGCTCCCCCCCCCCCCAAAAAAAAGTACCAAGGATGCAATTATTAGTCTGAATATAATTTACTCAGCCCTTGACAAAAATGAGTTTCCGATTGGACTAATCATTGACCTGATAAAGGCCTTTGACTCTATCACAGTTACCTCTTACGTAAATGCCATCATGGAATCCGAGGCCATGCACTGGACTATATCCAATCCTATCTTAGTGACAGTCTTCAATGTGTAACCATCAATAATAAAACTTCTGCCACTCTACCAATAACCGTTGGAGTGCCACAGGGCAGCATCTTGGGACCTCCCCTATTTCTTATATACATCAATGATCTGCCTAATGTCTCTAGCATTCTGAAACCTATTTCGTTTGCTGATGATACTACCCTCATGTACTCTAACCCCAACCCAGACACTAAATGATAATAATGAACTAATAAAAAGTCTACTTATGGATGTCAACCAATAAACTAACACTTAAAGAAAAGACCCCACTACATTTTATTTGGATGCAAATCTACGAATGCAATTCAGCTTCAGATAGATAATGTAAGCATTAGCAATAAAAATGATGCAAAGTGTCTTGGCCTATTCCTAGACAAGAGACTACTTCAACACCCACATACAACACATAATTAAGAGTCTAAAACAGTTGGGATACTCTCCAAAATCAGATATGTACCTAACTTTGCTCTCATCTCTATATTATGCACTAATCTATCCCTATCTTAATTATGGTATCTGTGCATGGGGTTCAACCACTGCGCACACCACCTCAAGTCCATCATCACCCAACAAAAATCTGCCATCAGAATAATAAATTCTGCTTTTAGACAACACTCAACCCCCTTGTTTAGCTCCCTTAACATGCTAAACAATCTCACTCTACAAATTTTCTTGTGCCAATTACATTTACAAAACCCTGTTCTTAAACGCAAATCCTGCTCTAAAACTCTCCCTGGACAGATGTAATAACACATTTCCACACCAGAAAAAAATTTCTTTAATATCCCCAGAGTCAAACTTAATCTGCGTAAACACTATGCAAATAATGTGACCCAGTCGATGGAACTCAACCTAATGAATTTAGAAGCCGTCCAATCTCTGCGTCATTCAAAAACAAAACTAAAAAGTACCTTGTCTCAACTGCATAGTTTTTTTTTTACCTTGTTGCTTTAAAATTGCACTGTATCTATTGCTACCCAATCTCCCGATCTTTATATACACAATCCAAACATCTTTACCATTGTGATCATTGCTGTCTTGTATGTGCTATCAATCTGCTGTACGGTGTCTGTTAATCTTGTTTAAATTACCATTCAAGATGTCAATGTAGTCAACCAGAGCTTTAATATACCAATGTGCTTTAAATATACTTACTATTCTCATCTCTTTTTTCTTGCAATGTATCTGTAATTTTATTAATTCTGCTAGAATTTATTTAAAATTATACGTTAGATTGAGGACCTGCCCGAAACGCTGCGCGTCCTAGTGGCTTTACAAAACTGTAAATACTAGGCTATGTATTCTCTCTAACCCAATGTACCTTCTAGTATATAAATAAATACATGAACTTATTACTACAACACGCACAAACCTTATAATATAGAAAGAGTGTTGCCAATAAAAGAAGCAATGACTAGAATGTCAAGCACAAGAACGCTGCCCGCCTTGTTGCCTTCCCCACTCACTACAAACAGACACACTAACGACAGACTCTGAAACAAGGATAGGAAAGCTCCCTATAAAATGTATGTTCATGTATCACCCAACCCAACGCTCTGCCAACCTATTAGCGCCATCTATTGACGGGCGCGGCTACTACAGGAGAATGTGATACTATTTCATACCGTTCTCAATTACATTAAATCATTGACCATCTTGAGTAATTGTTAAGATTATCTGTTTTTAATTATAATAAATATTAATTTAGTTGTCCGTCTATATTATATAGTTTGCAGTTTGTACTTCACTGTACTTCAATAATCACAATGTTTCCAGTGATTTTACTGAGTTTAACCTCCTATATAAATACAAATATTAAACATATATTAGTCCATAATGAGGTGAGACAAATCAAATAACCAGTCTCGCGAGACTGACCTCAGTCCTTCTGGACGGCGCTTCTTCAAACTTTTTCGTTCGTGACCTAGTTTAATGTTATGCAATAACCCACCGACACATATCATGCACAAATATAAAGTACTGGCGCACCGTCTTGCGTGAACAGGTATGTAACATATGTTATTTTCTTAACCATATGATACGTACGTGCATATATTCATACATAAAATGCTCACCTGTGCATTTTGGTGAAGTCTGACTGAATTTTAACCTGTAAGATATGAATTCTTAGAAAAGATGTTGCAAGCAAAGTAAGGGAGAAATTTGTAATTAGGTCATCCCGTTCTCTGAGTAAAGTGATCTCATCGAGTCACCAAACCCACTCTCACACCTGGCGTGTAAATAACTGGGCCTCCACTCTTCAAACAGAATTGGTCGCTATAATCCTTGCACTCGAAAGCGTATATGAATCCAAAGCTGATATGCTAGTTGTAGGTGACTCCTTGTCATCCATGAATGCCCTCAGCTCCCCACGGCATAACTGTGACCTGCTTGTGTCTGAAGCTAGACACATATATAATTAAATAATCAATGAATGAGTCAGAGTTTGTCTGCTGTGGATTCCTTCCCAATATTGGTCTCCGAATGAATGATTAAACTGATGAATTAGCCAAAACCTTTGCTCGTAAAGAGAGAATTGATTACCGTCTTGGACTGACTTTTATCAGCCTGAGGGCAGAAATATTCCGGGAGCATCAACAAAATCTCGTAGATTTGAAGCAAAGTGAAATTCACACCAGTTACTCCATCTTTCATCATTCTATTACGTAGGAAGAACAGTACGTCTATGGGTCATCCAATAAGGTTAGCAGACTTCTAGATGTTAGTACTACTAGGTTTAGTCTCGTCTACAAGTACCTCTGGGAGTTTGTAATATCTGCTTATTTGGATTTGTCTAAATGTAAAATCTGGAAGCATAACTATTCGCATACATTTATTTTATTTTAATTTAAATATATACAAGAAGGTACATTGGGTTTATGAACAAACATAGTATTGATGTTATTACATTCTTTTAAAGCCATCTAATTACAGAAGATAATTTCTTGCACAAATTTCAAAAAATGTTAACAGGTACATTGTAAGAAAATCTGACAAAGATTTTTTCATTTTATTTGGTAAACACAAATACAACGTAACAGAAAAACATCAACATCATTATTCCCATTAACAAGGCAAGAAACACATGAACAAAACTCAAGAACAGTAAAACAAACACACAAACAAAAGTCGTATAATACACAAAATGGAAACATAAACATAGGTAAACTTTTAAACAGTCGGAAAAGAAAAAGCACCAGAGCACTATAAACCAACAAGAACCAGGCACGAAACACATGAAAAAATAACCGTGTCTCACAGCACATCAAAACATAAGCAACACAGAGCAAGAACCACACACACAGTTAATCATCTTATATTAATCCGGACATAGACGAGGAGGGTACTTCTTCCTGTAGGCATCCCACCGAGCACACACCTCCGCAGACGAGTTAACGTGACAACGCGATCCCCGCGCTCGATACATGAAGTCAGGAACATCCAGCTCGGCGATCACTACCATTGGGGCGTAAGTCACTGGAAGAGGCCGCACAGAGCTCGGCGGCGCAACTACAAAGGGCTGGAGCACAGGAGCTGGCCGGACACAGGGCGGCAGCACAACGGGGAGAGCCGTAGGGGACAAAATCGCAGAGGGCGATGGCGCAGGGGCCGACACTACAGGGCCTGAGTAACACAAGGCGGCTGAGCAGAGGACAGCCGCACAGTGGTCGGCATCACCGAGGGCAGACGCAGGTAGGACGCAGACATGGAATCCAGAGGCATGGAGGCCGCCGGAACCGAATCTTTCTTAAGAACAATCACCAAGTCCCCTCTCCCGCAACCGCGGCCGGTGCCACAACCATTCAACCCAGGAAACCAGCAACCGGGGATGCAGAGGCAGCCGGAGAAGACACAGGACCCTTTTGACAATCTCACCACAGGTCCCATCATCGCCACAATACGGCCCACAGGAGCCACAGGCACCCCAACATCGTAGCCCAAATCATCATCCACAGAACACGATCTCCCGGAGTCCTCAAAATCCCTGGCGTTGGCCCAGGCCTCACCACGAGGCAGAGACAGACTCGAAGCTAGCCTCGATCGCTTGGACACAGGTCGTAGGTTGTCAGAACTCTCACCCCCGCTAAGAGGCACCGCATCAGAACCTCCTGTTGGCCGCACAACTCCACGCTTTGCGCTATCATTCAACATCACAGCCTCAGCAACCCGGGTAACAGGACCACACACCGCAGGAGACAACACCACGTGCACGTCAACACGGACCGAAGACACATCTTCCGGAGACAGTGCAGGCCGGGGCACAGATTCGATGACTGGAGGCACTACACCACACACCACACGAGACACAGCTGGAGACTTGACTGGAGACGGGGCAGGCAGGTGTGGCTGAAATGGGGGGTGCTGGGGTCGCACTAACTACCACCCCGATACTCACACCCCCAACCACATCTAGACGGGCACTGCAAACGGGGGAAATTCCTCCTTCCGGAAGAGGTTCAGAGGGCCAACCCGGCTTGCACCACAACCCGCAGCCTGGTGGCCCAATAGTCCTCACCGGAAAAGAGTCCAGGTCTGACCCGCATGGAATACTCGTACCATGAAGCCCAGAAACAGGAGAGACGAAAGGATGGGGGTCCTTCAATCGCATCGCCACAGTGCGGGTCTTATTTGGGATACCCTTCCACCGCCCGGAGGATTTTGATTTTTATTGTTGCCTCCGGAGGCGGCTAGTTTATTGTGCACCCCATACTCATCCTGTGAGCGGTAGCACAAAAGCATTACAGAGGGCACAAAAGTTCTTTTTCAGACCTCATCTTAGATTATTACATAAAAAATGTCATCTATCCTTCACACCTTTCAGTTACATGTCATCTAGTTACAGAGAATGTTTTATTTCAAGAGCTATATATTTACAGTAAGTCATTATACGTTAATGTTATAGTTAATCATATTGCTAATACATAATTGTTTGATCAATGGAGATATTACAGTCATAGGGGATCTGCTGTTTATTATTCGTCTTCACAATGCTGAGTTTCTTAATCTCATGTCATTTATCTACTGGGAGCCAAATATGGACACAGCGCAAGGATTTCAAGTAATTTATCCTTGGTAATAAAATAGATTGCCATATCATACATTGTAAGGTTTGATTTATCTCTTAATGGCTCAATTTTACTACCATCCGAGATATAGTGTTCCAGTGTGTGTCCCTGACTTCATCCACACACTTAACACTTACTTCATCTAGATCCCTATACAAGCCGAACTACCAGAGATACTTGTAGCCAAGTCTTATTCGAGCTGTGATAACATCTGTTAGTCTACTGACTTTGTTACTTGCCCCAGACACATGTTTTACTTCACACATTTCATTGTGATAAACAGTTGACCTGCTGATTCCAGTTTGCACTGTCCTACTTTCTTCAAATCCGTCCAGGAGTTCTCGTCTAATAACACTTTTAAGGGACCTATTTGATAACTCAAGATTTCGTTCAATACTGTCTTTATTTACTGCAGCCTTAGCGAGGACGTCAATTTTATCATGTTCCTACAGGCCAATGTGAGAAGGAGTCCACAACATTTGTATATTTACCCTCATGCTAGGTATGCTTATATATCTATGTCTGGCTTCTGAGACAAGCACGTTAGTACTTGATTGCAAACTGTTTATTGCTAGTAGTGAGGAAAAGGAGTCTGAAAGAATTAAGCTGTCTACTTCAGTGGTGTCAATGATTTCGAGTGCTACCAACTCAGCTTGCATTGTGGATGCCCAGTTACTAATTCGTATATTCCTTTGAATTGTGCTGCCATCGGGTTGATGAACAAAAACAGCACTTCCTGCCCGCCCTGTAGCTATATTGAGTGATTCGTCAGTGTATATAGTCTGTATTATCTTGTTTTCAGTTTGTATATTGTGAATGTGTTCTATGGTGCTTAATTTAGCAGCAAGCTGAGCATGAGGGTTGTTTGTGATTTTTTTTGTGTGAAACACATTTTATTGTGTTTCTTGGTGGGGTATGCAGGCGTCAGGATGTCAAAAGGTACTATCTGCCAGGGTGGAAGGAAGTGCTGTTCATTTTCATCTGTACATACATCGTGCAGTCCCATCATTTGAATATGAGTGGATGTTCTTTGAATCCATTTAGACTCGCTGGTTCCATTTCGTATGTGTTCTAACAGTTCAACTGACACAATATTGTTTTTGCTATCACGCAGAAGCTTTAGTCCCATCATAAGATTGATTTAAAATATTCTATCTCGAATGCTAAGTATATTTAATTCTTTCCGCATATTGAGAACTTTGGTAGTTATAGGACAGCCAAGTATAATTCTGAGTGCTTCATTTTGCATTTTTTCCAGTCTACCAATTCTTTTGCCAGTTTGCAGGACCAAAGCTGGTGCATGATAGTCTATCAGAGACCTTATATATGCTAAGTACATCATTTTTGCAATTCTAATATTAACACCGTATTTAGGGCAATACCCCACTACAGTTCTGAGAGCCCTGAGTCTGTCTCCACATTGTAGATGTAACTTATTGACTGCAGTTGAGGTTCAAGGGACAGAGACATCAAGGTATTTGAAAAAAGTGACATTTGCTAATGGTATGTTATCTATCTTAAGTTTTCGTGGTCCACTTTTGCCGTTGCCAATTTGTCTGTTAAATACCTTAGTTTTAGCAGCGTTGATTACAAGACCAAGGCTCTCACAAGCTGTATGATACAATTTAAGAATGCTTGCATTTCGCGGTGTGTTTTAGTATGTACGAGGATGTCATCTGCATACCTGATACTGATGTTTGCCGGCCTGATTGAGATTGATTTTAGTAAGGCATTCATTAGAACATTAAACAAGGTAGGACTTAGTACTCCTCCTTATGGGGTGCCTAGATGCATTAATTTGGTTTTACTTTTGTAGCCTTGCAACAGTGCAGAGGACTTCCGGTTGGTAAGATAGCCCTGTATCCATTGTAATAATTGCCCACCTATATCCATTCTCTCTAATTCATTCAGCATTCATCCGGACACTCAAGCCCCGCCCATACTGGGTAAAGTGACACTGGAGAAGGGAGTCAGGGAACTCAAAGGGAACACCATGAGCTGCCACTTTCTTTCTTTTTATTTGGGAAACAAATACAACAATAGAAAAACATCAACATCATCAATCACATTGTCAAGGCAAGAAACACAGGAACAAACGTTAGAAGAGGAAAACACACAAACAAAAGTCGTACAAAACACAAATTGGTAACATGCATATAGGTAACAATGAAATACAGTCAGTAAAGAAAAAACACCAGAGCACTATAACCCAACAAGAAACAGGCAAAAAAACAAATGAAAAAATAACCCCTAGCTCACAGCACATCAAAACAAATAAAGAAATAAAGCAACACAAAACAAGAACAACACGCATTTAATCATTCTCATATTTATCCGGATATAGATGCCGCGGTTACTTTTTCCTATAGGCATCCCCCGAGCCCTCAATTCCGTAGATGTGTAAACGTGACTACGTGATGGACTGAAGCAAAGGAACCGGAGATACACAGGGCGGCAACATAGTGGGCAGAGTCGCAGGGGACACAATCACAGAGGGCGATGGTGCAGGGGACACAATCACAGAGGGCGATGGTGCAGGGGCCGACACCACAGGGGGCGGAGTAACAAAGAACAGCTGAGCAGAAGGAAGCCACGCAGCAGTCGGCACCACCAGGAGCAGATGCGCGGAAGGCACAGACATGGACGCTAGAGGCACGGGGGTTGCCGGAACAGAATCTTTCTTAAGAACGAGCACCAAGACCCCACCCTCTACCGCAACCTCGTCCTGTGCCACAACCTCCCAACGCGGGGATGCAGAGGCAGCCAGAGAAGATACAGGACCATGGCCAGGCGACAATCCCAACACAGGACCCAACACCGCTGCAACACGGCCCACAGGAGCCGCAGGCACTCCAACAACGTCGCCCACATCATCATCCACAGAAGACGAACTTCCGGAGTCCCAAAAATCCCGGACGTCGGCCCAGGCCTCACCACGAGGCGAAGACAGACTCAAAGATCGTCGCGAATACTTGGGCACAGGTCGCAGGTCGTCGGAACTATTATCCCCGCCAGGAGTCACCGCAACAGAATCTCTGGTTGGCCGGACAACTCCACAAAGTGCACGATCACACAACATTGCATCCTCGTCATCAAAGGGAACAGGACCACTCACCGCAGGAGACATCACAGCGTGCACGTCGACACGGGCCGAAGACACAGCTGCCGGAGACCATACAGGCCGGGGCGCAGCCTTGACGTCCTGGGGCGCGAGACCACACTCCACAGGAGACACAATGGAGATTCGACTGGAGACGAGGTAGGCAGAGATAGCTGAGGTGCGGGAGCTGGGGATGCACTAACTACCACCCCGACACCCACATCCAGGCTGGCATCAGAGACCGGCAACGGGGCACCAGTCGACTGGGAAGTATCACTCACCACAGCAGCACCTTCCGACAGGTTCTAATGCAATTATTAGAAACATACAAATTAAAGAAATTAATTCAGATTTAGAAGAACTAAGAAATGCCCAGAGACCTGAAAGCTGCAGTATTAAAAGCTATGACAAGTTTTGTAATAATAGGTATTTGTATGGTCAGCACAGTAACCGGACCAGGCAATGTGGTGTTGTCATTGCGCGAATTCGCCTTGGCTATAGACACATCTGGCAGGTTAGTGAAGCTGAGCCACTACCAGAATATTCAGATTGTAAACGCTGTGATAAATCTCTAATGCATTCACTAGAACACTATATTGTTGAATATGAAACCATAAAAGATTTTAGACCTGGCCTATTGTATCACCAACTGTGTAACTATTTCATTAACTCTGGTGTTCTGGACGACATCCTAACAATTTATCCAAAATTTGCTTGTCCATTTTAAAGAATGAAGAACAATTTTATTTAAATTACTTCCAAGCTGCATCACTTATGATCCCATTCCTGCCCTTGTGTGGCAGTACACAATAGAAAGTTGTTTTTACATATTCATACATTAAAGCAATGATTGTAACCATGATATATATATGTGCCAGTTTAGACCTATTGTCTTGTGTATGACCCTCTGTCTTGCGTGACAGTGAATGCCAGCATTATCCTCACTTAATAGGACTTAATTGAAATCCTCAGATTAGGCAAAATTGTAATTAATTTTGCAAATAAAGATGAAAATAATAATAATGTTCTGATAACAGATTTTTGCCGGGTGATGATGGGCTTGAGGTAATTTTCAGTGGTTGAACGCCATGCACAGATACCATATGTAAGGTAGGGATAGATTAGCGGGTAGTATAGTGAGAGGAGAGCAGAGTTTGGAACATAATATCTGATTTTAGAGAGTATACAAACTGTTTTGGAAAGTTTCTTGGTAATGTGTTGTACTCACCTAATTGTGCTTGCGGGGAGTTGAGCTTTGTCTTTTTGGTCTCGCCTCTCGACTGTCAATCAACTGGTGTACAGATTTCTGAGCCTACTGGGCTCCCTCTGAGCCTACTGGGCTCCCTCTGAGCCTACTGGTCTCTATGTTGTATGTGGGTGCTGAAGTGAATCTCTTGTCTAAGTATAGGTCAAGGAACTTTCCATAATTTTTAATGCTGTTATTAACATAGTCTGTCTGGAGCTGAATTGCATTTGTTGATTTGCTTCCAAATAAGATGTAGTAGGTCCTTTTTATGTTAAGTGTGAGTTTGCTGGTATACAACCATAAGTGGACTTTTTTTTAATTCATTATATACAACATTATTTAATGAGTAGGGGTTGGGGTCTTAGAAGATGAGGGTAGAATCTTCAGCAAATAATATAGGTTTAAGAATGTTAGAGCCATTAGGTAGATCATCGCTGTATATAAGAAATAGGAGAGATCCTAGGATGCTGCCTTGAGGCACTCCTACAGTTAATGGTAGAGTGGGAGATGTTATATCATTGATGGCTACATATTGGTGTATGTCACTAAGATGGGATCGATAATAGTTTAGGGCAAGGCTTCGGATTTCATAATGGTGAAGTTTAAGTAAGAAGTAGTTATGGTTAACAGTATCAAAGACCTTTCACAAGTCAATGAAGAGTCCAATCTGAAACTCATTTTTGTCAAGGGATGCATAGATTATATCAAGCAGACTAATGATTGCATCGTTAGTGGATTATATTGCATCGATTGTAGATTATATCAAGCAGACCAATGATAGCACTTTGTTTCACTATACAATGGAATGTGAAAAATCTTGGAATTCAGAGATAACACCAACAATGGAGTCCAAGAAATGTGTATGTATTTCATTCATAATGATATACTACCTGGAATCTTATCAAAGAATCCAAAATTTGCTTACTGTATGTAATGCATCCACATGACTGTAAAGCTGCCGCCAAGTTTCAAGTTCATGTCGACATGAACTTGAAACCGGCCATATACTGCAGGTATGTTGACGACATTTTTACACAGGTACATGATGTCAGACATCTGCAGGAGCTAAAAGTGGCATTTGAGCGGAATTCTGTGTTGCGTTTCACTTACGAGATGGAGAAGGATGGGAAGCTGCCCTTTCTAGATGTATCAGTCATGGAAAGGAGCGGAGGTTTCCACACTGCAGTCTACACTAAGGAAACAAACATAGGAATGTGCCTCAATGCCAACAGTGACTGCCCAGACAGGTACAAGAGGAGTGTCGTTAACGCTTATGTCGACCGTGCTCTCAGCCACAGTTCAGGATGGAAGCAAGTCGATGAAGAACTCTGTAGGGTAAGGCAGGTCCTAGTCAACAACGGCTTCTCCAATGGTTTCGTTGAAGACATCATAAGAAGGAAGGTGAAACGCCATGCAACCTCTTAAGAGACAACTAACACAACACCTGTACCCCCTATTAGACTATTTTACAGGAACTTCTTTTCCACAGCTCATAAAACGGAGGAAAGGGTCATGAAAGAAATTGTTAATAGAAACGTTATCCCTACAGACAAAAATCAGAAGATACAATTGACGATTTACTATAAAACCAAGAAAACGGATAACCTACTCATGAGAAACTCTCCAGACACAAAGCAGAACGCTTTAAAAATAGACCAACGTCGTCTATGCCTTCAAATGCCCACTTGGGGACTGTAAGCCTCAAAGAATTCAGTATATAGGCAAGACAACAACATCTCTTTCCAGGCGATTAACGATGCATAAGCAACAGGGCTTCATTAAGGAATATATAATCTCTTCCCACAACCAGACCATCAACAGAGAAGTCTTAACAAAAAACACGGAAATCATCAATAGATACAGCGATAGCAGGCGGCTTGATATCTGCGAGGCACTACATATTAAGAAGTCGACTAGCAATCAACAGCCAATTAATGCACAACCATATTCTACCCACTTCAAGACTCCACACCATTATAAAAGCATCAAGAAATATGGGCCAATAGGCCCTTTGCAGTTACTTCCATTCTTCCCTTTAACTTACAAAATATTATACTCATTGTTTCGTGTTCGATATTGTGTTGAAAGTTTGTTTTCACCTCATCCAAAACTGTATTAACATGTCACCTCACCCAAGTGCAGGTATAAAATCGAAGCTGTGTAAACTCTGTTTAGTTATAGTTGTGTGTGTGTAAACTAAAGTCTATGAAAATGTAAAAAGGTATTACGAAACGCGTTCAAGTGTTTCATCAGACTAGAAATAAAAATGAATTTTGGAGAATTGATTTTTCAGTTACCATCAACATCAGTGAAAAGAAATATAAGAAATATTGAGAAAATTCGTGTTAGAATTATTAATCTTACTTTTTCGGTCATATTTAATAATTATATATATATATAAATATATATATATATATATATATATATATATATATATATATATATATATATATATATATATATATATATATATATATATATATATATATATATATATATAGTGACGATAATCTCTTTCAAGAGAGATTGAGCCTGCTCTTCCCTACAAAGTACATAAAAATAAAAGATAATATAGAAGATACGTCCAGCAAGTATCGCCAAATGTTTTGCCCAGAGAGCAAATCGTACCCAGCACACAGTGACACCTGCTAGCTACCGCCACCGTAAACAGCAAACTGCTTGTCCTTTGCCTGCCTGTCGCTGATTGGCTGGTGTCCCGTCGCACCTGCCCTCCGCCCTCCGCCACAAGTTGATGTCTGGGCTGCAGTGCTTCAGTATTGTCAGAATATCTCAGTGCTCCTTGCAGTTGACATCTCTCGCTGGTAGACTAAGCCTTGGCTTTCGTGTACTAAGGGAGGTGCCGGCTCGAAGCCAAAATTCCACCACCATTAATATTTATTTTGCTATCACTGTAACTCACTTGTCTTAACGTAACTTTTCATTTGCCAGTGATTATTCATATTATTTTGTTTGTTGACTTGTCTTTTATATTTTATGTGCTTAACTTTATTCATGTCTTGTTTCTCTAAAGTAATTAAAATTTCATTGTTAATTTACTTGTGTTTTGTGTGTCTTCCCATTACCTTACCACAGACGAAAGCTCCAGCTTTTCTCTTTTTTTTTCTATAATGTGACAAGGCCCTGCCCCTAGCTTTTGAAACAGCCGAACACCAACGGATTACCGTCACAATATGTATATATATATATATATATATATATATATATATATATATATATATATATATATATATATATATATATAAATATATATATATATATATATATATATATATATATATATATATATATATATATATACATATATATATATATACATATATATATATATACATATATATATATATATATACATATATATATATATATATATACATATATATATATATATGAATGTATATATATATATGTAAGGGGTACCACCTCTGGTGCAAGTGTAGGGACCCATAGCCTCGGAGAAGAAAATTAAGAGTACTCAGAGAAGACCTTGTGGATCCTCACTGAACAATTTGATATTTTCTTCTCCTACCACCCCTATTCTTTTTATGTGTGTATATTTATCTAACTTTATTTGAAAATGTCATTACACAAAAAAAGTTATAATATTGATTACATGCAGGGTACAAGGCTGCATGTCACAAGTTAAATAGCTCCTCCAGCTCCTCAGATGGCGGGCAGGAACCATGGATGCAGTGAGCATTTCCTCTCTGGATTGCCACAATAAGGCGCTGAAAAAGAAAACTGGCAGCTCTATGGTCTCTAGTTGTTTCGATTAGCTTAGACCCCAACTCCTTCAAAAAGCTAGCAGCACTTTTACCCCCAGGCACCAAGTATCTGAGGCAATGGGGACAAAATTGTAGTGGTGCTCAAGGTCTCTGTATTTACGTGACTTGGCAGCTTCCCGGTGATTGGCAGCAGCTCCTGCTTGTGTAGCACTGAAGTCAACATTGGTATTGGCTAAATTTGAAACGCAAGTGTAGTCCCACACCAACTGTCTACCATTCTTCCAGGGGTTCACCGTGATTCCATCTGGGCGACCGACAGGCTCATCAGAGTTGCGGGACATTAGGTAATGAGGCTCTCTCTCTGCTGGACAACCGGCTGTGGTAAGGCTTCTCTTAATGTCATTGACCTCGCCGTGTCTTGCATGCCATCCTCCTGTCCTTTGGCAGAGAAGGCCATGCCGTCCGTACCTGTCGGCCACTGCCTAGCCGCAAATACACCTGTATTCGGTGTGGATTGGGGCAGGGAGACAGAGAGCCATGGCAGTTCGGAGGGCCTGCGGTGTGAGACGGGTGCCGGTTGCTGACATTGGGATTGCTAATAGGAAATCTCCTGCATGGGGAGCTGTTACAGCTCTCAGTCGGGCAGTGTCATGTGGTGTTGTCGCAGCTTCTAGTAAAGTCGCAGCTTCTTGGTGGGCAATGGGGCGATCCCAGCTGGATTGCTTATGGGCTTCAGAAGGCGGTGGTTGGGGTGCTGGTCCTGCGAGAGAGACCCATTTGGTTGTGCAGTCTGTGAAGCTGGGATCATGTACCCCTGCCTATTGAACTAGGTGCTCAGGTAGGATTTCCTTCACCAAGTTGTCAGACCCCCTTGAAGAGGACAGGAACGCTGGTACAGCAATTTGTGTTGCTGTGCGCAAGCCAAGGCTCCCCCCCCCCCGAGTCTGACATGAAGGGAGGCCTGTTTCCACTGTGAGTCACTGAGGGAAAGATTGAGGGCTTTTTCTAGTGTTGATTTCAGCAAGCTGTCGTACTCTTCTAATTTAATATTGTTGAAAGATGGCGAACATCTTAGAAAGTAGGTCAGCCTGGGGAGGGACAAGCATCTGGTGATGAGGTAAAGTGCATCATGGGCATCGATGTCTTCAATCCTCTCGTTCATCCTCTTCAGGTCAGTGATCTTCTTACCAAGGACCTTGTCGATGGAATTCCTTCCAAGAGGAGCACCTAGGAGTGTGCTGTCCTCAGGGTTGGCTGTATGAATGTCAGGCAAAACGACCTTTATTTGCTCTATTATGTGCTGGTTGGTGGAGGTTATTTCGCACTTGGAAGGGTTCAGGGTGAGGCCTAGGCTTGCTCCTTGCTCCTGAATTATTCTTATGTCGTCCAAGAGTGAGGCTGGGGAGCCAGCTAGAGTACCATCGTCCAAAAACCAAATGTTGAGCTCACTGGACAGGTTATCGGTGACTTCCTTGATGACTAGGCAGAAAAGAAAAGGAGCAAGGGGGTCACCCTGTTGGACACCTTGTGATTCAATATCATGTTCCCCAAAAAGCAGAGTTAGATTCTTGCTGTAGCATGAGTTTACAACCGGGTAGAGGGAAGGAAAAAGAAGATGAACCGCACTGAGTACTGCATCCCTTCTAACCAGATTGAATGTATTTTTGAAGTCCAGCTTTATCAGGGCTTTTTCCATCCGTAATGTTGGCAATGTAGGTTCTAGCTGCAAGAGCCGCTGCCTCACACCCTTGGGGAATGCCAAACCCAAGCTGTTTTGGCTTCAGCATGTCGGCTGCTGCCTGACTAACTGCTCTAGCAGCAGCCTTAGCGACGAGACGCCGGAGTGAATTGCCCACAGCTATCGGTCTGATTCCTCCATCTTTTTTCCTCGGGGCACAGAGGTTAGCGCCAAAAAAGAGAGGCCGTATGGTCTCTGGTATGTTGCCAGCTAGACATGTGTTGGCGAATTTAGTTTGTTCCACCAGGAGGCCCTGTGCAATGTCTCCCAGTGCAGGGTTGAGCATTTGTTTGATGTGGTTGGGTCTTAGTCCTGTGAACTCACCTGCTGATCCTGGTGGGAAGGATAAAGCTGCTTTATGCACCATGGATTCGAGCACACACAGGGGTTCTGCTCTGGTGACACCAACTAGGGGGAAGACTGTCATCACGAGGAGCTCTGGGTGGGTGTTTTTTTCCTCAGGGACTGTGCTGTATCGGCATCCCTGGTGGCAACTGTCTTCACTGGTGATGCCCCCTCCCCGCTCAGCTCGTTGTCGCCGTGTGGGGGCTTCGTGGGCGGCTGCTGGAGTGTGATGCTCCTTAGGACAGTCCTCTGTCCTTTTCTAGCCTTGTGCTCCTGCTGCCGTCCTCTCCAATTCTGCTGGGCACCTTTTCCTTTTCCTTCTGTTTCGTTTTTCTCCCCCCTCTTCTCCTATCTGCTTGCCGTTTCCTGCCGACCATTTGCTCGTTCTGATTCTTCCATGGACTTCTTCTATTTTGACGCCCGGGTGCTTGAGGAGGCATACTCATGCACCCGTATAACTGCAGTACCCGACGTCGAGAGCGAGGGGAACCTTTTATTGTCAATCCCCACTTCGTCACTGAACCCGATCTCGACGGACTGTCGGTTTCTTAAGGTGGCGTTTGTGGGGCGTATACTCACGACGCACCCCTAGGAGGCCCCGACAAGATCGGCGATAGCTTCTTGTTGGGTGTCCTGCCTCTAATTGTGGCTCCATGGTGGGTGTGGGGGCACATTCGTGAGTGAATTCTTAATTTCGTCAAGATGATAACCCCTGTTTCGGCTGCTTCTGGCTTACCTTTTCAGGCTCGTGGGGTGGGCGACCAAGCCCCCGAGTCGGTCCGTATTGGAAGACCGGGCTCTGTAGCCTCCGCTGCATTGGGCCCCGACCTTGCTCCTCCTTTTGCCTCTCTGACTCCTTCCCCTGGCTCCCCTCCCTCCTCTGTGGTTGGGTCGAGCCCCAAGCCCCCAGTGGTGACTACCTCGTCCCCTGGCGCGGCTCCTTCTCTAGTTGTAACTACTGCGCCTTTTAACCCCTCTCTCTCTGGGGGTTCTCACCGCCGTCCTCGTCACGGCCGCCCTCGCTCGATTCCTTCCAGTTCTGCTACCTATCAAGCCTTGTTTGGTCCCGTTCTGTGGGCCAAATATTTTGATCTCCTCCCTCTTGATTCTGCGCCTCCTGACGATTTCTCCCTTCATCGACATCTCATTGATTCCGTGGATGCCTCCATTACTTTCAACCCCACTCGTCTCGGTACACGTGTCGTTGCTGCTCCTTCTCAGGATGCTGCTTCCCGCTTGGCTGCCTTATCCTGCCTTGGCGAGACCCCCGTTCGGGTCTCGAAGAACGCTCAATTGAATGCCAGTGTTGGCACTATTTTGCTCCCGCCCCATGTTGCAACCGGTGTTCGGGACCTGCGCGACTGCCACGACGATATTCGCCATATCCTCGCTGCCCAGGACCATTCTATTCTCCAGGTGGACACGTTTACTCGTACCCCTCGTGGTAGTCGCCGTCAACCCCTCCGGGTTGTGAAGATTACCTTTGATGGTAGGACCCTTCCACCCTCTGTCATTCTTGCTGGTGCCAGGTGCTCTGTCCAGGAGTACATTCCTTCTCCTCGGCTCTGCAACAAGTGCTGGAGGTTTGGGCATGGTGCCCTCCGCTGCTCCGGGACTGTCTCTCTCTGTCCTTTGTGTGGTGGCGAGGGTCACTCTAAGTCGGAGTGCACTTCTCCCCAGGCTCGTTGCCTCAACTGCGGTGAGGCCCATCCTACCTTCTCCCGTGCGTGTGTCCATTACAAGCTTGAGGCAGCCGTCCTCAACCTGGAGCACCGGGAGCGTTTATCTTTTCCTGAGGCGAGGCGCCAGGTTCGCCGGCTCCCGCCTTATGCTAATATCTCTTATGCTCGCGTGTTGCGCTCTTCCTCTCCTCGTCCTTCCCGCCTTCCTCAGACTCACAACCGTTTCCGGGCCTTGGACCCTGATGCGCCCACTGCCCCCTCCTCTGTTCCTTTGGGTTCTCTCCCGAAGGATCCTCCTCCTGGTCCTCTGTCTGGGGTTCCCCTTCCTTCTACCCGGTCTGTCGTGTCTTCTGTGTCTTCTTCCTCGTCCCCCTCCGATCCTCCTTCCCATCCTCTTCCTCCATCTATTGGCTCTCCCCACCGCCTGTCGGTGCGGGCGGATGTCCATCGCTCTCCTAACGGCCGTCGTGTGTGCTCTCGATCGTCTTCTCCTGTTGAGACACTGGAATCCGTTGCCCGGTACGTAGTTGCTGGGACACCGGTCTCTTTAAGTCAGAAGCGTAAGCCTGGCTCCTCTCCTTCCTCTTCCCCGGCGGGTAAGAAGGCTTCGCTTTCTTCCTCAGCTCCTCCTTCTGGCTCTGTTGCTCCTTCCCCTCCCGTTTCAGTGCTTGCGCCCCCTGTTCCTGCTATGGAGGTTTCTTTGGCCCCTTCTTCCCTTTCGGTTGCTGCTCTTGCTGGGGTGCGCTCCCCTCTTTCTACTCCCCCTCCTCCTCCTGCTGTCCTCGACGGCTCCTCTCCGTTGTCTCCTCCTCTTCCTCCTCCTCCTCCGGACCCTGCCCGCCCACCTCTGCTCTGTTCTCCCGTTTCCTTCCCTCCGTCTTTGCTCAGTTTACCCATGCCCCCTAACCCTGACTTTGCTGACCCTGATCCCGACCCTGATATTCTTTAACGTGCTCTGTTGGTCTTTCGCCTTTGTTTCTTCCTTGTTCTCTGTTTTTGTCCTTTCTCTTCTCGTCGTTGTCCATTCTTCAATGGAACGTTCGAGGTTATTACGCCAATTTCCTCGAACTCCAACTTCTGATTTCGCGGTTTTCGCCCCTTTGTGTCTGTCTCCAGGAGCCAATGCTTGGTGCTCGTCCTGGTCGTTTTCGTGGCTATTCCTTTCTCTCCCCCCCCCCCAGCCATTGCTGGGGCTTCTAATTCTTCTGCTCTTTTGATTCGGGCTGATGTTCCCTTTGTTCCTTTACTTTTTCCTTCGCCTCTCCATTGTTCTGCTCCTCGTATCTTTGTGGGGAAATGGTACACAGTTTGTTCCATTTATCTCCCCCCCGAGTGTCCCGCTCTCTCTTCCTGATTTGAAACACCTCCTGGACTCCTTGCCGGAGCCTGTGCTCCTGCTGGGTGACTTCAATTGTCGTCATTCTCTTTGGGGTGACGTTCTGACGAATACCCGGGGTCGCCTCCTTGAGCCGTTTCTCCTCTCTTCTTCCCTGTCTCTTCTGAATTCTGGTGAGCCCACTCATTTGGACTCTCGGACTCGCACCCTTTCTTGTCTTGATCTTTCTCTCTGCTCTTCTTCTCTTTACTTAGATTTCACGTGGCAGGTTCTTGATGACCTCCATGGAAGTGATCATTTCCCCATCCTTGTTTCCTTTTTCTCTTTTCGCCCTTCCCTCTCTTTCCCTAGGTGGCAGTTTGCTAAGGCAGACTGGACCCTATTTACCCTCAGTGCTGCTCTCCCTGACCTCTCCCTTCTGCCTCTCTCTCGCGCTCTCCTCCTTTTTCATGACACTGTCTTCAACGCTGCCCTCCGCTCTATTCCTCGCTCTTCCTCTCGGGGTCCACGGAAGTGCGTTCCCTGGTGGAATGCGGACTGTGCTCGGGCTGTCCGCTGTAAGCGTGCAGCCTGGAAGAGGCACCGCCGTAGGCAGACGACCGATTCTTTTCTTTTCTTTCGGAAAGCGAGTGCGGTGGCCCGTAGGGCCATCCGTACGGCTAAACGTGAATGTTGGGCATCTTATGTCTCAACAATTACGTCCGAGACCCCTCTGGCCCAGATCTGGAAGCGTATCCGCAAGATAGCGGGTAAGTTCGTTCCCGATGTTTCACCGGTCCTTCACCTCCATGATACTC